>NC_041357.1:13402190-13432190 GCF_900634415.1 Cottoperca gobio
CTAATAGTGCAGGTATCTGTCGCTAGAGAGATGTATGTTCTGCAGCCTTTTAATCACATGAGAGAAGTCTGAATTACACTGATAAGATGCATACGAAGCCTGCATAGTTTTCCTTGGCCTGGGTTTTGATACCGCACAGTCAAAATATACGGATAGCCAAACAAGGAAATAGAAGCATGAGCTCTGTATGCCTCAGCTCAACGTATCGGTTGCAGTTGAAATTGCAACCTCAAAAATTCCGTTATTTGTTTTCTGCTTATTTATTTATTTATATTTACTTACTTTTTCCTGAAACGACAGTTTTCAGTCTCACCTCTCCTCTGCTGTTCCGTGTTGTGTAGGTGTTGATGGAGAAGATGGAGGATATCCAGTTAGCCATGATAGTAGCAAGGCTGTATGAGGCTGACTTTGAGAACTCATCCACCTGCCAAGGCCTCCTTCACGAGAAGGTCCTGGGCTGTAACAGGGACGGAAGTGGTTACCACTGTTCACGGCTGCACCCTGACCCATTCCTCCGCAGCATATCCTACTGGATCATCAAGGATTACACGCGAGCTCTGGACACACTGTTGGAACGAATCCCCAAAGAGGATGATGAGAACCCTGGTCAGTTGGTTGCAACACATTTCCGTATTACACAGCATGATCCACTAAAACCTATTTATTCTGCTCATTATTCGCATTGTGTGCTAGGCTTGAAGGGCTTTTTCTTTCTCCTCTTCCTTTTCCTCATCCCCCTGTGTTAGATGTGATGGTGAAAGCTTGCAACCCTGTGGTGTTTAGTTTCTATAACTACCTGAGGACACACCCTTTGATCATCCGTCGCCACTTGGCAATTCCAGAGGGCACCGCAACGACCGTGGGCCTCACTGTTGAGAAGAGCAGCGCAGATGAGATTAACCTTATAGAGCGCAAACTGTTCTTCACTACTGCCAATGCACACTTCAAGGTGGGCACTCAATTAAATTGTTCAGATACAGTTGGGAACTTTAATCTTCCTCTCCTGTTACAGTACAGACTGAAACAATGTTAGCTACAAAAGCAAATGTTGTATAATAAGTGTTTAGACATGGATTGAATCATATCTAAATCTTCTTTAGGTGGGCTGTCCAGTTCTGGCTCTGGAAGTGCTCTCCAAGATTCCCAAAGTTACCAAGAAATCCGGCTCCTCGCCTATCAGCAAAGCTTCTTCCAAGGCCAACGTAAACTCGACACAAACACTGGAAAATGGAACCCAGGGTGGCTTGGACTGGAGATCCCCCGCGGCCCCTGCTGATGCCTGGGGAGGAAATGATAGCGTGGGAGGGTTGGACTGGAGCCAGCCATTGGTCAAGGTGGAGGATGACGGCCTGAAGCTGGACTGGGAAGAGAACAAAGAAGATGATGAAGATGAAGATGAAGATGATGACGGTCTGACCATGAAGAAAACAGAAACTGAGACAGACAGAGGTTTGGAGAGTGGCGCGCCCAAACTGAAGAGGGCAGACTCGCAGGTAGGAATAATGCAATACATTCAAACAATTACTGGAATGTTTATAGGATATGATGATTATAGATACTCGAAACATTCAAATTATTATTATAAATATATATAATATATCAAAATATATTATTATTATAATTCATATTTCTTTTAAATGTATAATACTTATTTCTAAGTTATTGCAAAGTTTAGTTTTAAATGATAAACTCGAACCTATGTACACTTAACCAGAACAACAAACACAAAGACTGTAATTTTGATGTCATATGAAGATAAATGTTAACTTAACTGGCATATAGAGGTATTATCTGATTCACAACCAGAAGTTTTGCATTCAAATAAAACTCAATTGGATTTGATATCTCGGTCAAAAGTAGCTGAACTGGCACAGCACTGGGCCAGAGGGGGTTAAAATGTGTTAGGAGTTGAGACTTGCTGTAAGACCTCAATGGTTGCAATAGATATGACCCTGTAATCTTACATTATTTTTCTGAAAGGTTCTTAATGGAATTCACATTAATAATTTGCTTCACTGTGTTTAGGAAAAGAAAAGATATATTTTGGTGAAGTCTGCACCCAGAAGTGCTCCTGTAAGCTCATTGAGCATGCACAGTGCGGCTCTCTTCCTACAACTCACTGTCATACATTTCAGGGTGAGTCAGAGGTGGACGTGATAGCAGAGCAGCTGAAGTTCCGTGCCTGTCTGAAGATCCTGATGACAGAACTGCGCACGCTGGCCACGGGCTTTGAGGTGGATGGCGGAAAGCTCCGCTTTCAGCTCTACAGTTGGCTGGAGAAGGAGATCGCAGCTATGCATACGATCTGCAACTACAAGGTAGATAATATTTGATGTAGTCTATGCAACTTTATATTCGCTTGTGGATTACTAGATATTAGCACGTTTTTTTCTTTCTACCTGGTTGTCCATGGTTATTCAACATAAATGTTGTTAACTCAAAGGTGGAGGGTAAGGAGGAAGATTCAGAGGTGGAGAGGTGGAGAGAGCGTACAGCATCAGTGGATGTATCGGACGACACCCTGGATCGCACAGAGGCGGGGGCCTACGAGCGTCACCAGATGGAGCGACGTCGTCTTCAGGCGAAGCAGCAGCACTCTGAGAGGCGCAAGGCGTGGCTGAGGAAGAACCAGGCCCTGCTGAGGGTGTTTCTGTCCTACTGTAGTCTTCATGGAGCCAAGGGAGGAGGAGTCACCTCTGTTCGCATGGAGCTTCTCTTCCTTCTGCAGGAGAGCCAACAGGTACACATGCACACTCATAAACACGCGTATGTTATGTACCTCTACTGGATTCATGCAAAGCGATCTTTGTTCTGCGAACGCAAATTTCAAATGCTTTCTGTCTCACTCTGTAGGAAACCACAGTGAAGCAGCTGCAGTCTCCTCTGCCTCTGCCTACTACACTGCCTCTGCTATCAGCTTGCATTGCCACCACCAAGACGGTCATAGCCAATCCAGTTCTCCACCTCAGCAACCACATTCACGACATCCTCCACACCGTCACCTACATGGAGAACCCGCCGCATCCCGACCTCATGGATGATCGGGTCAGAACTCAAATAAGAATCTAACTTCTATATATACTTTGCACAGTCATCTGAAGTTGTTAATTTTTGATGTTTTAAGTTAAATGTATCTGTCTTTCCCCCTCAGGTGAATGCTCTGCACACACTTGCAGCATCTCTGTCCGCTTGCATCTATCAAGCACTGTGTGACAGCCACAGCTACAGGTAACTGCAGTTGCAATTGCAAGATTTGATTTGACTTCCTGAAAAGAAAAATTTATTTTCTTGGTGTATGTTCCACTATTCATTCCTCAAAGTTCACTCTCACTGCTCCTTTGCCTCTCCAATACAACATCATTGCAAGTTAAAGTAGAGGTTAAACATTTTGGGAAATGTGCTCTTGATTCTCAACTTAGCTACCCACAACCGGACTCTAGCTGAGACAGGAGACACAAACAAGAGATTCAAATGTATCTTCTCATCTCATTTTAGGAAAGAAAACCAATTACTGCATTTCCCAACATTTTGAACATGTTTTGTATGATTGTGACTTACGGTTTGCCTTCCTGTCGGCGGCTTTGCAGCAGCCAGACGGAGGCCAACCAGTTTACAGGGATGGTGTACCAGGGCTTGTTGCTCAGTGAGAGGAAACGACTCCGCACAGAAAGCATCGAAGAACATGTAACTCCCAACTCCGCTCCTGCACAGTGGCCAGGTAAAAAAGTCCTTGCTTTACTAACATCTGGAGTTGTGGGGTTAGATTGAGTTAGACTCTTTACTAAAGGCAAAAAATAAGAAAGATTTAAAAAGAAAACAAAAAAGGACCCCTTTTGTTATCAGGGGACGGTTCTTCATTAACATGTTGGGCTTAATATTCTCAATAATTGTTTTAATGAGATTGAAGCTAATTTAAATCATATTACAGAATCCTCTCAGAAGGCAGAGGAAGGGAAAATAGCATATGTGTGATCATCAAAGACATGATTCAGAGAGAATATGAAAAGGAGAGGAAGAGCAGAGCAAAGCAGGCAGTCTGTGTTTATGCAGAGAGGCAGATGGTGTTCTATAATAGGAGCTTCATGGCCTCTGGGAAGGAAACGGAAAGACAGACTGATCACGCCATCATGCAAATGTTTCATAAATGGGTTCTGTATTTTGCAGAGATAGTGGAAGTTGTGTGGAAGTTTTTTTTTTACAGGTTAATCTTCTACGCAAACGACATGCATGTGTGTCCTCTCTCTGCAGGTGTGTCGTCCCTGATTTCTCTGTTGACGTCTGCCAGAGAGGAGGACCAGCCGAGGCTCAACGTGCTGCTGTGTGAAGGGGTCATGGCTGTTTATCTTGCACTGCTCATTCACGGCCTGGGCACTCACAGCAGCAATGAACTTTTCCGCCTGGCAGCACATCCCCTCAACACCCGCATGTGGGCCGCCGTCTTTGGGGGAGGGGCCAAACTCGTTATTAAGCCAAAGAGGCCTGAGGGCCCACCAGGTAGACTGAGAATTTTTTTATTATTTGTTAAATACTAATTATTTTTGTGTCCATCATGACCGTCACCGTGGTCTTTTGTCATCCTCCCTAGTCTTCATAATCTGTCCCTGTCCCTATACTCTTTTCTTGCCGTTGTCCTCTTCTGCTCCATCTGTTGACTTTCTCTGATCTGAGGCAATGCTTCCATTCCTCAGACCTGTCTGCATAGTTACATACACATACACGAGTCCTGTCGATGCTCCTAAGATGCTGCTGCGTTGTAGTGTCTTGTGTGAGTGTGCCCTCTGCCCTGTGTCCCAGTGGCAGCTGATTTTGAGGCAGCCAGGCCAGAGGACTCTCAAGAGGCAGGAAGACCTGAGCAGAGCAACCTCACCCCAAACCCCACTCCCATCCCCACAGACACCCAGCGCCCCAAACGACCCCCTCCTCCCGTTTCAAAGGGAGAGGGGTTGGGCACTGTGGCACCAGCAACTAAGGCCAGCTGTGAGTAACTGGGCTGGTGGATTGCAGTGCTGGTTTGCAGGATTGCAGTGCATGGTAATTGTACAGGTTTGCATTGTTGCAGATGCTTGACTTACCTCTCTCTCTATCGTGAAGCTACTACTGAATGCCCATAACAAACAACAAAGCTCACTAGTGCTATGAAGACATTGTCATCTGTGTTCAGTGTTATGATAAGCCAACAGCTGTGTGTCTGTGTGTGTGTGTGTGTGTGTGTGTGTGTGTGTGTGTGTGTGTGTGTGTGTACTGCATTGCATGTACATGTTGTAACGTCCTCTATGCTCATCTCATTGTGTCATTCCTATTATTCCATCAAAGCAACAGCTGGGCCTAGCAAGGAGTGTTCAGAGGCCAAGGCTGAGCAGCCCTCTCAGACTAATTCTGAATCTAAGACTAAACCAGGTACACCTTGTACAGCTGGAGCTGCATCACTAGTTGTGTTGTGTCCCTTTTGTAGCAGTACATGTTTAAAAATACTGTGAATGGACCAGCGTTAATGTATATAGTAGTTTGTAGTAGAGGCTATAAGTACATTATAGACTGATTTGTGTCTTAATTCAGCTGTTTTTCTGCGTCAGATTTTTAGATCTGTAGATATTAACACTTTTCCAGAGTAGCTGTGCTGTTTAAATATGTTTACTGAACTTGACACTGTTCATTCATATTCATTAGGTCAGAGTAATCTGCTCACATTGTATTTGTGGGGGAAGAAGACACGGGCTGTCATTTAGACTCAATCACTGTAGAGTCAGAGATAGCTTGCAGCAAAGCCAAGAGCCTTTTACAGAGCTGGTTAGGGGGGGGGATCTTAAATGCCAGCCTGTTGATGAAAATCACTCTCCAAATGTTAAAACTCCCATTTGAGTGCCCCTGCAAAATGACAATGAATGTCATAAACAAATGTTACACTTTGATGCCTCCTATCATGTTCCAATTAACTCATTTAATAACAAAAGAAAAAACAACATGTTACTGTCACCAATCTCATTGTGTTTGCCTTTCTCAAAAACGCTTAGCACATGACTGCTCAACAAATTTGCCATCGTTGTTTGGTGTGTTTTCTGTGTGTTTTCTGTGTGTTTTCTGTGTGTTTTCTGTGTGTTTTCTGTGCCACGCACTACATCCAATACACTGATTCGATTATGTAATGGTCTGTGTAGTATCTGCGTGTCTAACTGCACTGTCTACTCCGGTTTGTGTCTTGTCTTGTTTTGACTGGTGAGACAGTCACCCAGGATAATGGGGCAGGTTTGTGCACAGCCTTGTGTGTCTTGCCCTGTGCTTCCATCTTAAACGTTTGTACTTGTGCATCTGAATCTCTTTTCCAAGTGTGTCGATTCACTTCTGTGTGCTATGACTCATCAAAGTTATATTAGAGACAGGAACCAGATTTCAAACAGGATTAAGGTTAAAGAGTCTGCGATTTTAGTCCTTTGTGTGTGTATGTTAACAAAGAATCAGGTGTTCATACACAGCCCTGGCTCTGTAAATGGGAAAAGGACACTATTTCAGGAAAGGCCATGGGTGATTGAAGAGAAAGGCATTTATTTGTTTGGGAGTTTAAATATCAAAAATCTTTCTCCAGAATTGCAGACTCCACATTTCAAGGCAGACTGAGTAGGATTTGTCACTTGCCGTTCGTAAACACAACATTCAAAGTTGGCCCCTCCTCCCCGGCTGAATAAGGGTTACAGTGTAACGCCAGCCGGTGAAAGCCAATGCCAGAGTCGCTCTTGTTTTGGAACAAGCTTTGTCCGCTTGCTGCTTCACCTCGCTATATTTGCGTTCTTTTGACGCTGTGTCCGACTGTTCTGTAGGTTCCTCTTAAACGCGTGTTTACGATCTGGAACCTGGTCGCTACGTTTTTATGGGTTGACGCCCAGAAACGTCCCGAACACAACAAAAATACATACAGACATAGTGCAGACACTTGCCACACACTTCTAGTGGGTCAAAAGTGATTCTTTTGTTAGAGTACAATCCTACTCATTCTGACTTTAAAGTTTATAATCTGGCTCTATCCTGAAAGTAGGATAAACAAAGCTCTGTGTAGGGTGTGGGTGCAATTCACTTCCTCCCGATCTATTTCTTGACCTTTTGGCTTTAATATGGTGCTGAGTCTCCGCTCATCCTCGTCATTTGTACAAAGCTGCAGCATACTGCAGTCTGCTGCAAATTGACCTTATCAGAGTTCATTGTGTTTGAAAGATACCATCTCTTCTTTCTTCTCCTCTCCCAGTTGCTCCCCCTCAGACCCCAGCGGAGGATGTGGACCGATACAGACGTAGGTTCAACATGAGGATGCTCGTTCCTGGACGCCCTGTAAAGGAGACGCCAGCCGCCCCGCCTCCTGTTCCCACAGAGAGACCCGCCTACAGGGAGAAATTCATTCCTCCTGAGCTGAGCATGTGGGACTACTTTGTGGCCAAAGTAAGATATATAATTCTACATGCATGGAATCGACTAATGAGATTTGTGACTCATTCTCTTCAGGTTATTAAAAGTTATTCCTCAATCTCTCCGTCCCATCTGCCTCTTTCTTACGCTTTTTCTCCCCCATCATTATTTCCTCCCTCTCAGCCCTTCCTGCCGCTTTCAGACAGCAACGCTCTGTGTGACTCAGACGAAAGCGGTGCAGAGGAGGACGAAGATGATGACGACGCCTTCCTTTCTGACACACAGATAACGGAGCACTCTGACCCCAACTCCTACAGGTAGGGCTCTCCCTCTGTTGTTTTTCTGATACCTCATTTAGATCCTTTGCTTGAGATTTGAAAGCTTCTGCTCGTCTGTCTGTGTGGTACGCAGCTGGGCTCTGATCCGCCTGGTTATGGTGAAACTGGCTCATCACAACGTCAAGAACTTCCTCCCTCTCACTGGCCTTGACTTCACAGGTACACACTCACCGCATCATTGACCCTAAACAGATCTTTAAATCTGATATACAGTAAGATGTACTCTTTATGAAGATACGCTGAAATAGTTTGGCATAATTTGTATAGATGTACATAAATAAACAAATCCTCGTGTTTGTGTCACAGACCTGCCAGTCACCTCCCCTCTCAGCAACGCTGTGTTGAAGACTTTAGAGAACTGGGAGCAGCTTCTGCTGGAGCGAATGAACAAGTTTGACGCCCCGCCTCCCAACTACATCAACACTTTCCCTACTGACCTCAGTGCAGGCGGTGGCCCCGCCATTCTCCGACACAAGGCCATGCTGGAGCCAGACAACACACCCTTCAAGTGAGTATTAAATCATATACAGTTTGCAAAAATATAGACCCACTCGCACACCCTACAGCTGGTTATGTAAAAGCTTTTTTACATCAACACATAACTTACAAGAGTGAATGACAACAAATGAAAGACTGCCGCCACTGCAACACTAACACAAACACTAACTAACTCATTTTCCAAAAGTACTTTAGTGTAGCTCGGGAGCCCACCTAGATACATTTGATCACTTACAAAAAGATCAATCTTAGATGATGCACCCAAGGACAAGACCAATAAAATACAATACATATTAAAAAATACCTTAAAGATGATGTCAACGATACATCTAAACCCCTAAAATGTCACCGGAGCATCACTTTGACTCTGAGAAATAGGAATCCTCGCTTGAACAATTTACATTGTTGAGTAGGAACAGCAAGCAGCCAACAGTAACATTTATTTTCTCTCAGGACGAAGAACCAGCAGTCCTTTCCAGCCCGACGTCTTTGGCATTTCCTGGTCAAACAGGAAGTTCTTCAAGAGACTTTGATCCGTTACATCTTTACTAAGAAAAGGAAGCAGTGTGAGGTCAGTGGCCCACATGCACATAAAGAAGATCTGCTTGTTTTTCCTTCACTTCAGTTTTCATTAGCTTTGATGATTAAACCCACCATTGTTTTATTCAACAAGTCATGTTAGTCCGTATTTACACTGGAATGCTTGAATGTAACCTCATTTTTTTATTTCCCTTCACATAACTACTGTACTGGCTCAAATATAACACTATATATTCTCTTGGAAATCACATTCTTTAAAGTTGGTTTGTCTCACATTTAACTACTAGATTAAATGTGATCTGGAAGATATCAAATATATCTGCTTTTTAGAAAAGTGTGCAAGCATGCGAGTAAAAGACAGTTCTTAGTCTGGACATTATATATGGGCCAATTCAGTATGTATTTTCATTTCATTTCAATTATCTTTGCACAGCATGTCTACAGAAGGTTAACCATAAGATCGGAAAACAGAATCTAAACACTTTCCACGTTACGTCTTCATCAGAGGCCTTTAAAAGATCATTTGCATGACTGTCTTGTGACACCCATGCATCTCAATCCTTCACTTTATTGTAATACACAGAAGAGTGCTCACTGAGCATTTATCCCTGTTGTTGATATTTTATTTATATTGTCATTATTGTTGCTATTGCTCCTTCATCTGAAATCAAGTACGGAATAGTTCACTACCTTCTGCGATGTCTGAAACTATCCATTATTATGTAATCACCTTCATGACGGACTGTAACTGTAGCTCCCAGTGCAGCATTAGACAAACGTCCCAGGGATGATGTTTCCCAGATGCTTAGTTTCTTATTATTACTAAATGAATTGGCTAACCGGAGTAACCTATTACTTCAAATGAAAGTGTAGCACTCATATCCTGAGTTCATATCTGTGTTTAGAGCTCTTTGCATTTCATCACCAAGTATACATCAAAGATCCTGTCAACCTTTTTTACATTTTCTTTTCATTCCGTGTTTTACTTTTCTGTGTTTGTGCATGTGTTTTGTGTCGTGCCGTGTTGGTGTGTTCTGTGTCTATATTGCCTCTGTGTGTGTGTTGTGTAGTCTGTAGATAACCATATGGACCGTATAAACCCAAACTGCATAGCAGGAGCTAGCAGTCCATATAAGGTAGTATCATTTACTGTACCAGCCACGGCCCTGGCTCTGTCCGTCTGTCTGTTCAGGAGAGTCACTGTAAAGCCAAGCTTAAAGGAGCAAGTGCATTAAACTTTTAAAAATATATATATTATCCACCAATTGCACAGGGTTTGTATGTAATGGTTAGAGGTAGCACCAAACTGGGTGAAGCTCTTGACGTCTCCTCCCCAGCTTGGCCTGATAGTGACTGCTCTGGCAAGGCTCTAAGGCTTAGATCCAATGTCTAATCTTTCTCTCTCACGGGGACACCTATGAACTTCCACTCACACAACCTCACATCCGATCCCCACCGATAACACGTCTCCCTGTGTTTCTCACTCCTTTCTCCTCTCTAGCTGGACTCATTCTGCTGACTCAAAAAAGCTCCCCTTAAGAGAATTGGCACTTACAGTAGACTTACTAACTTGCATGCTCACTGTCAGGGCTGTGTAAGGCTTGCTAAGTGTGGAGGGTGTTGTCAACAAGGAATCCCAAATCAATAGTCAAAATTGTCAATGTGTAATTGTGTGTACCATTTGACATGTGATTAATCCTCTCCACTGGTCAATGTGTTTGTAATGTGCGCTGCCTTCACGTGAAGTGCGAATATTTATTGGAGCAAAGTGTTTTGGAAGTATATGTTTGTATCCGCCCTACTCCTCATTGAAGGAAATAACATCAACAGAATTATGAAAAATAGACTTCTAAACTTCTAAACATACATTTTCTCTCAGTGGCCCCGGAGCCCCCTACTGTAGCTTGAACCTTTTAACTGTGATGTATCTGTTTTCTTGGCTTGTCCAGGTGGAGGCAGATCTGGGCTACCCAGGAGGCAAGGCTAAAATCATTCATAAGGAGTCTGATATAATCATGGCATTTGCCATCAATAAGGTAAGTTGTGTGATTTAAAATACTCGAAAGCACTTTATTTTACGAGTCCATCATTTCCTACTTATTGCGTTTCCTGGAAAATAACTATGTAAGTTGGAAGAGAGTAAAGGGTCAATTACAGAAACCTTTCCAGGAACCTTCCTCTGAATTTACAAATACATAGAATTACCTTTTGGTTTAGGAAACTGTTGCCAAGTCCCACCTTTTATCATTGTCTTTCCCTCCTTCCTTGTCCCTTCCAGGCTAACTCCAACGAGATAGTGTTGGCCTCCACTCATGATGTCCAGGAGGTAGGACGTGTCTACCCTGGTGGCTGTCCAGCCCTACACCTGGATAGGGGACGACTTTGATAAGGAGTCCCGCAGGTGAGATTGAAGGCAGATCGTAGGTGGCATCTGTCTGTCCTAACTATTTTAATCATAATTACAAGTTCTGCTATTAATATTTGGCATGATGCAATATATTAAACAAAACATATGTAGCCTGTTCTGGTTACACGCATACAAGACCAAAAGAAAAACACCAGTCTTGACTAAAGTTGTCCCGAGCCGATCCTAAGAATCAGCATCAGGGCTGATCTGTATCTATTTTAATGAATCCCTATCGGCAAAAATATCTGACTCAAATGTTTTGTATGTGAATAGCTGACTGAGTCTTTGTGCATCGTCCATGCTTTAATCATCTCTACTAAACATTCTCAGTGACGGGTTATGGTTGTGTTTTGTTTTACAGCTCTGACGACGTAGACCATCGTTCTTCTCAAACCAACATTGCCCAGACTACCTCCGTCCCCTTTGCACCACCACAGATGCAGGTCTCTGCGTCCATGCCGTGGCTTGGCAGTGGGCAGACCAGCATGGGAGCCAGTGTGGTACGAGTCTATACAGATACAGTATATACCGTGTATACACCACCACAGCCTAACCAGGCAGTAATGGGTGTGCAGGTCTGAGTAATAGCCAGCAGGGGGACACTAAGCTCTGTTTTGAAGTCTATAGTCAGCATGGAATATCTGCCACACTCTGCTGTCTTTTTTTATTTCATAACATGCATTAGATGCATTAGCAAAGTTTAATCTGAAGATTCATTAACACCAAACGTAAACATGAAACTTCGGATACAGAATATAAAAAGGCAATTTACCACTTTGTTTTAATTCTGCGGTCTATGTCCCTCTTCACATTTTCAGCAGAAGTTTGTATTTTTATTTCTTATCAATGTTGAGCCAAACTGAGCCATGCCGACTAAACAGCTGGCCTGCTGAGTCTATAGAGGCTGAAGCAGAGATGGACATGTAAACACAGATAGCAGCAGCTCTCACAGACGGTAACCCAAGCTACAGATTAGCGTCACACTTACACGCAGCCAGGGTTCTCCATGTCCCAGCCATGTTGATAAATGTTGGTGGTGCTGTTTGATACACTAAGCAAGACAGGACAGAGGGTGTCCTGCTGGTTCAGTGGATTACAGAAGGGGCTTTCTGAAGTGTGCGCTGGGGTCTGATACCAGCCATTTATTGGCCTTGAGTCTCTGGCATTGTATTATTCAGCAGTAACCGCAGCGGCTCAGCTTTTAGTCGGACCGGCAGCCCTTTGCAGCATGTCGTCCCCTCAAGCCAGTCAAGGCAAAAAAGCCCCAAAACAATCTTATAAAAAAAATTAATTAAAAAAATGAATGAATGAATGACGCTTGGTGCTCAAACGTCAAAGTTGTTGATGTCGAATTCTTTATGGTAAAGATGTGGGTCATTTTATCTGCCCAGATAATTCACCATTTGTTTTTGTTGCTGCTGTTTACATTCCCCCAGATACACATTCTAAAAAAATGCACAACAGTAATTCACTACTGTTTTTGTTCTGTTTTGTTTTATCATGTATTTCTTGTGTAGCATAATGGACTAGGCTGCAACCCTGTGTTGCATAATGAACCCTGAATAATCCATCTTGTGGACATCATGCGTTATAATATATATGTATGTTTTTATTGTTGTTTTTTTAGATTATGAAGAGGAATCTAAACAACGTGAAGAGAATGACTTCCCATCCCTTATATCAGTATTGTAAGTACCGACATTGGAGCCTGTGCACAGGAGGTCATCAGCAGTATATTTTTATTTAGATTATCTTTGGCTAATTTCTATGTTTTGTGTGTGTGTGTGTGTGTGTGTGTGTGTGTGTATGTGTGTGTGTGTGTGCGCGTGTGCATGTGTGTGCGTGTGTGTCTCAGACATGACAGGGGCTCAGGACGGTAGTGTGAGAATGTTTGAATGGAACAGACCTCAGCAGCTAATTTGCTTCAGACAAGCAGGCAACGCTAGAGTCACCCGGCTCTATTTCAACTCCCAGGGCAATAAGGTACACACACACACACGCACACACTGCAAAGTCTGTGTTTTGTCTATTCGTTGTGAATGTCCTGATTGCTCTGTACTCTTCCTGTAGTGTGGAGTTGCTGACGGAGAGGGCTTCCTCAGTCTCTGGCAGGTCAACCAGACATCCTCCAACCCCAAACCCTACCTGGTGAGCTCCCTCGCACCTCCTTCAACTCGTCATCACCACCCCAGCACACACATCGTAAGACAACATTTGAATCGTTAAAATTAATATGTACTGTTTGTTTTCTTGCCCTGTTCCTGCCCACAGAGTTGGCAGTGTCACACTAAGACCTGCGGTGATTTCGCCTTCATCACGTCCTCCAGCCTCATCGCCACTGCCGGACAGTCCAATGATAACAGGTCAGATTCTGCACTGAGGAAAACCAACGCTAATCTTTCTCTGTTGGTATCGACTGACTAATATCCTCCTTGGTTTACTTTGTCCACAGAAATGTTTGCCTGTGGGATACTCTGATTTCACCTAGCAATACCATGATCCATGGTAAGAAATCCTAAATGCGTCAAACAAGCCTAATTTAATGTTTTCTTTTGTATATCAAGTTGTTTTTCTGATCCAATTCCATATTTCTTCCCACCCCTTCAGCATTCCCCTGCCATGAGAACGGGGCCACTGTGCTGCAGTATGCTTCTAAGCAGCAGCTGCTCATCACTGGAGGCAGAAAGGGCTTTGTGTGCGTGTTTGACATCCGCCAGAGACAGCTGCTCCACACTTTCCAGGCCCATGACTCAGCCATCAAGGCCCTCGCACTGGATGCCTTCGAGGACTTCTTTGTCACTGGTTCTGCAGAGGGCAACATGAAGGTGACGCATTGCTCCATCACTCACTGACCTGCCAAAACACATTTGCAGTCATACTGAGAATTAATGTCTTACTCTAGGTACAGACCTACTTGATCAAATCAGAAAATGCTCTCTCGTACATACTTATGATTTATTATATTAATGTATAGAAAAATGACTTATTCACCGATGTTTCTGCTTTAACCACATTAAAAGTGATTACTGATGCTGAGTTTGAACGCTCTTGGTTGTAGATTGTTTAATTAAAATAGGTTATTTATGTTTTAAGCATTATTCTGCAAGTATTTAATTTGCTCTAAATGATAAAATCACCAAAGTGGCAGCACAATTTCTACTAAAGCAGCTAGTCTACCCCATCCTCTTAATGAGCATGATCCCATGCTGGTTATGGTGAGACATTTGTCTTTAATTATTCATTTGATGTCAATAACGAATATATCGCTGTGAGAAAGTGTCACTGCGCTCAAATTGAATTTGTCACTTGACAATCACAGTGGGCATAATGTAAGTGATAAAGAACCGTAGACTGCTTTGTAAAAGTAAGAATACAAATGTAACGCCTGTTCCATCCTCTCTCCCTCTGCTTTCTCTGTCTCCCAGGTGTGGAAGTTAACCGGCCACGGGCTCATGCACTCTTTTAGCACCGAGCACACCAAGCAGTCCATCTTCCGCAACATCGGTGCCGGTGTCATGCAGGTAGAAACGCGGCCCGGTAACCGCATCTTCACCTGCGGAGCAGACGGCACCCTGAAGATGAGGGTCCTCCCTGACCGCTACAACATCCCCAGCAGCTTGGTCGACATCCTGTAACGCCTACTTCCACTTCTGAGGGTCCAAAGAGGAAAGAGACGGAAAGAAAAAACACAAAAAGCTTACGTAACACTCGCTAGGCATTAATAGTATAATTGAAGGGGGAAGAGTTGGTCAAAAGATCTCCATGCTTTTGGCATCTTTCAGAGTGTGCCGTGTTCATGGGTTTACTGATGTAAATCATATCCACAGTGGAAAACGGAGCTGCAAATGTTTAGTTTTTTTTCCCTAAAGGCTGAATGCAAAGTTACAAGCAAAAGGTATCATACTTGATTTTAAAAGCTAGATTTATTGTAATTTTATTGAAGAATCTCTACTCTTAGAGTGTGTCCATAGGGAAGCTATGCATGTCCTGTTCTTGTTACGCGGTGCAATCACAGGTCTATTGATAGTGCTCTGTAAAAGTGCTCAAGCAAAAATTTTAAAAGTGTGTAACTGTCGTCATTTTGTGCCCACAGCTGAAATCTTAGCATCTACTGTAACCAGCACTGTGGTTTGTTATTAAGTCAGTGGTTTCCAGTGTGAATCGAGTTGTTGGAATCTGCATTTAGTTTCGATGGTTTTAACCCTCCTCTCCCCCCCCCTGCCTTTTTACCCGGCTTTTCTCAGTCCTTATGGAAGAGATGATGGTGCATTATCCTCCCCCCCCCCCCTTCACTGTGTGTGTGTGTGTGTGTGTGTGTGTGTGTGTGTGTGTGTGTGTGTGTGTGTGTGTGTGTGTGTGTGTGTGTGTGTGTGTGTGTGTGTGTGTGTGTGTGTGTGTGTGTGTGTGTGTGTGTGTGTGTGTGTGTGTATCTGCGCGTGTACTCTGCAGTATCTGCCATCTGTACGCCTGCCCGCCCACCTGCCCTCAAATGCCTGTTTGTTTGGCCGACTCACTGCTAGAACATTCCTGTTTGGAAGATGATGTGTTTTACTTCTGTGACTGTGATTTCAATGTTTCCATCTGTCTGGTCCAAACCTGAATGCCCACCCACCGCAGAAACACAAAGGTTCACTTCTGGTTTTGCACACGATATTCTTGAATTATTTTTTTCTTTTCTTTTCATTTAATTGTATTGTTTAAATTATTTATGTGTTTGTTTGGTTGACCATTCCTATTTAACTTATTGCCTTTTATTTTAGGAATGTAAGGGGTTTTACTGCATCTGACTGGGAGATGTGCAACACAGTCTACTGTATGTAAGTGTGTGTGATACCTCGCTAGTTGTTTTTACTGTTTCATCTATAAGGAATAGATATTTGCACTCAAATTCTGGAGACACTAAAAATTTATTTCAAATAAATAGGATATTGAAGAAGAAACTGTTATATACAAATGAATGTCTGGCTTTATTTGGCCTAGTAGTAAAATGTTGAAATAGTTTTAATATATAAATTATATAAATATATATATATATAAATTATATAAATATAAATTATATATATATATATAAAATATATATATAAATATGAAATACCACAACAGCTTGTACAAACATGAAAGCGTTTCTTTATTTTTGGTTTGTATCATACCAGCTGGATTAGTTGTAACTTTTGTTAAGTGTATCTATGGTATTTATTAAAGAGATTTGTGTTTCTCTCCCTCTTTCGACCCACTATGTGTACTGTATGTAGCTTAAGTGTTTTACCAATGGTCCTACTGGTGTGTATGTGTGTGTGCATGTAATAATGCAAAAGAAGCCAATATCATGGGTAGACACTTACAAGGGCACTTGAGCCTGGAGGACTGAGAGAACAGGTCATGGTCAGAGTTTTACCTTTGTAAAGTGAATAAATTCTTTTTATTTCATCAGGGTGATTTGGCGCTGTTGTTTTTTGATTTTATGTCAAGAGGAATTAGCAAAAGCAGGTGGATTGTCTATATGTACAGAATATCCAGCGGGATAACGTGCATCTATAAAAAAAAATACATCAAATATAATTGTCATGCATATACATTAAATAATGTAACGACTTACAACACAGACGGCCACAAGGACGAGTTATAAATTCAATTTGTGTAAATTATAAACTGCTTGATACAAAATGCAAAAAAAAAATTGTCACACTGTTAGTAAATCCAAAATCTCACATGTACATTTCAAATAGGATACACATTTTATAAATAGAGTTTTGACAATATCACAATAATTATTAACCAAAAACAGATTTCCTTAAAGGGGACATATGTTTATTTTCAGGTCACTTATATTCTGGGTTTCTACTAGAATATGTTTACATGCTTTAATATAAAAAAGAATCTTTATTTTTCTACTGTCTGTCTGAACATAGCTGTATTCACCTGTCTGCCTGTCTGCCTGTAACGCTCCGCTTGTCGCCTGTCTCTTTAAGACCCCCTCCACAAAAAGCCCAGTCTGCTCTGATTTTCTTGCGAGAAAAATATGATGCCCCTTTGTAAAGACAAGTTGTGGGTGGAGATACTCAGATGAGGATGATATATTCTAAAGACCCTGCTTGTGAAGGAGGAAGGAGAGCCATATCTGAATGGCTGCTTGAATCCCATGTTTTCACAAAAAAAACTGACAACGTTGTCGTATTTCACAGCTTGTGTGTTGGTGGCACTCCAGATACCCACATTTCATAACATGTCCCCTTTAACTGAAACTGAAATTTAAACAACCGATTACTAACAGGAATGTTCTAAAGGGAGATAAAGTGGAGTGGAGTCAGCAGGCATTTCGCTCTCACTATTTAACAGTCATGTCTGCGTGTTGTCTGTCATGTTCAGACACTATGTTTTTCACTCATCAGAGATGAAGTGAACCACGAAGAGCCTGACGTAGCTGTTGTCCCACACATACAGGTGTCTGTCCTTCGGGCTGTAGGAGAGCATCGCCAGCACACCACCTGGAGACCTCAGGTCAAAGGTCACATTGACCGGCTTTCCCTGCAGCAGGTCAAAAGCAAAGGTGACTCGGGTGTCCTTGGTGTCTGTGACATACAGAACACCGCAGGCGATGAAGGCGTTGCCGGCCTTGGTGCGGGGGTAGGTGGTGTTTATGTAGGACGTGACGGAGAAGGTCTTCTGGTCCAGCTGGGCCACCATGATGCCCTCATCCACGCTGGAGGCGAAGATCAGCCACAAGCCGTTCTCATCTGCCGCCAGTTTGAAGTAGGTCTTGGAGTTGTGGAGCAGGTAGGAGAGGTTGTGGTACAAAGCGTTGTCTATAGTGAGAGTGTGAAGCCTCTTGGTGTGAAAGTCAAATCTGTGAACAAACAAGCAGCAAATGGTTAACTGGAGGGAGTGGAAACGATAGCAAACTTACTACGCCTCACACCGTCGTCTATCGGCTTACCTGGCAATGCTGGAAGTACCAGCGATGTGATAATAGAAGGAGCCGTTGTGAACAGTGTGGCCGCAGCCTTGGTAGAACTTTCTCACATCCACAATTTCGCTACTGCCGTTCTGGAGGGAGGCAATGCTTTTATACCCCTTCACCACACGACCTGGGGAAGAACGAGCAAATTGTTCACTGCTAAGATAATGTAGAGTTCCTGTAGTTTAACATCCCTGCATTGCTTTGACATACAATTTCTTGATCTAGATTTGAAATACAAAGGTTAATATCTTTTCTATCATGCTGATGCTCCTGTCTCTTAAACCGTCCTACCAGAAAAGTGTTCTGCCACCCAAATTTGCTCATCATTCATCTGAGATGTGTCTTTCATCCACGTGCCAAATGTGCTCTCCATCTTTGACACATTCCTGGGGTTGATCAGAGACTTAATCAGGCACTCTGAGGGGGGAACAAATAACACCAAGCTTAGATGGTTACACCTCTGCCACACATTTATTGTACATGTAGACACACTTCTCACCGATCTTCTTAGCAGGCTTCTCATGTTGTTTCGCAGCCTCCTTCGCAGATGAAGTTTCATCATTTGGAATTGCGTGTAACAGCCCTGTTAGAAACAATATTATTTCATGTCATACGCAATGTTCACACACAGGCTGTAAAACAATGTCACCACAAGGACCTTGTGTTTTCACAGCAGATGGAATTGCCCAGTTTTTATAGAATTCCAGCTAGACGTTCAAATTACTTGAAAATACAGCTTTTTGAACACTTAAAGGACTTCTTACTGGTTAAACTGGTCAATTGTGTGATACGATCGAAAGCCCCAGACTACACGGATCATGTGGTGAGATCATTTTTCAGACTATTGTTTCCAAGGTCAGAAATGTACTTTCAATCTCAACTGCAGTGTTTGTCAACAAAGGCTTCTTACCCAGGGTATGAGCAGCCTGAAGGTTGGCTCTGTGGTGCCTTGTTCTTTGAGGCCCCTGAGGGCCAGGAGGTCCTGGGGCCCCAGGAGGACCTGGAGGGCCAGGGGGGCCTATACAAAAAAAGAGAGGTCAACATCTAAACCCTCTGGATGTAAAAAAGTAGATTTATTCAGAGGACTTCTCAGATCTGGACATTCTAAAAGATGTTTTTGCAAATCTTTACATCATTTTAATTCAATGTGCGACTAAGTAATGAGTGTAAAGCTCTACTTGCCCTCAATAATGACGTCATTGGACGGTTGTCCCTTCTCTCCAGGCAAACCAGCCTCTCCTTGCTCTCCTTTTTCACCTGCTTCTCCTTTCTCACCTGGTGGAGGACATTGTGCAAATTAGTTTTATGAATGGCATTCATAAACGTAATACACTCTGGCCTGTTGTTAAAGCCATGAATTATTCCATTGACTTCCTCGGGTGAATCATGCCGTCCACTTTGGAGGACAACAGTGAAGTGAAGTGGGAGAATACTTGGTAGGAGTTTTCCAGTTCATTTAGCTGAAGCCCAAAACCACAGATATGAATAATATTAGCTGAGAATGTGAGAGAAAGGCGGCTGTTTCAAAGTCTTCAGTGATGTACTGTGAATCAAACCTGACGTCATCATGAAACACGGATAGATCAGGAAACTGAGTGTGTTGTTATGTGTTGAGTTTGTGTCTTTGTGCGTGTGTGGGATTTTAAGAAGCTGTGTGTGCTTCTTGGTATTTTGCTATTTTTAGCCCCAGAATATACTCAACCCTTTGACTGTTACATTTGACCCATTCTTCACTAAAATGGGCAGCATTGCTCGAGGCATTAATAAAAATGGATGGTGAGTTAAAACAGAATAGAGCCTATTTCATACCTTTTTTTCCTCTTTTCCCATCAGCCCCGGGCAGTCCATTCAGTCCGGGGATGCCATCAGTCCCATTGTGGCCGGGCATACCATCCACACCGGGCAAACCTTCAATAATACAAAACATCTTCACCATGGGCTGAATGGAAACACATTCAGCGAGGATGTGGGTCACTAAACCACAAAGGAGAAATACAGTTTTTAAATTTGGATCCAGAATGACGGGTTCACTTACCAGGCGGTCCTGGTGGTCCTGCAACAAAAGGTTTGAGGATGTTATAAAATAACAAGTGATATTTCTGGCATGAGTAGTTAGCTTAAAGTTTATAAGACATACCGGCGATGCAGACTCCCTTGGTGCTGTTGCAAATGTCGATCAACAATTTGATCTGAAGCGGAAGAAAAACATCAAAGTATGATTAAAATATTGCAATGCAGTAAATGTAAGCAACAGGGCTGTGGGCCCCTTTCGACCCCCCGTTTCAGCAGCATTCAGATCCTTACGTAAAAGTAGTAACTATATAAATACTCCATTACAAGTAACATTCAGCAAAATATACTTACAATATCACAAATTTAAAAATGCTCATGAAGCAGTGTCCATGGTGAGTGAGGGTTTTAATAGTTATTATATTAAAGGATTATTGTTACTGATGTAAGAAACACTATATTGTTGTAGTTGGTTATTTTACTATTTTAAATGCTGTTAGGCCGTTGTTACAGCTGTTGAATAAATGTAAAGTAAAGTAAGTAAAACGCACAATGTTTTTCTCTGAAATGTAATGCAGTAGGAGAATAAAGCCTGAAAGCACAAAATGTAAACTCTCGAGTACTAAAATATTTTATAAATATATTATTTATGACGTAATAATGCAGGTGTTTCCCTAAGGCCTCTTATATTTTGCATTTGTATTGTGCTAGTGTTGCATACAGTCATTTCAAACAATGAATCAAATGATCAAAAGCTGGACCCGGAGCCTGCAGACCCCTGATGGTCACAGGGCCAGGACCATCGCCCACTTCAACCAGTTGGTGATGCAGCATTCGTCAGCAATGACACAAAAATTTAAGATATTGTGTTCAGTATTTATGGATCTAATTGTCCTTCACTCTTTCTCTCTCATACAATCCACCAGCCGACATCGAATCTCACCGGGACCATGGAGTACGTCATCATCATCATCATGTCATCCTGAAAGTGTGCCTTGTGGTAACTCTGGCCGTGTCGGTGCTTGTGCTTCATCTCATTCTTCATCTTCTTCTCTGCTTCCTCTCCCACCTCCTGGCTGACCTCCTGGCTGACCTCCTGTCCCTCCTCCTGGTGAAGCTCCTGCATCTCCTGCTTTAGATTCTTCTCCAGCTCTTCGCTTCTCTTATTCCTGGAGTACTGGTATTGCGGATGTTCCCCCGCGCTCGCCCGCATCCCCGCCGCTCCTCTCGGCACCTCCTGGAGGAACTCCACCAGCGAGCTCTGCTCCACCTCCTGTCAGCTTTAAGCCTGTCTGCTCTAGCAAGACGCGTTGCTGATTCTGCTGGACCAAGAGCACCAGGAAGCCCACAGAGTTCATCAACGCCACCACACACGTCCCATACAGCACCACCCGCTGAGGGAGAGTCATGCTGGGGGTCGGGATCCACATGGTTACCACTTCACCTCCACTTTTCTGAGGATCGCCCATCAACGTCAGCATTAACAAGGGGATACAATGCCAGTATAGCAGTGAATATAAAAGGGCAAAAGTCCAACAGGACAGAGAATGTCCAAGTTTTAGAACCTTATAGTCCAAGATGCTGCCACTCAAAATCTAAACAAACTAAAGCCAAACTAATCCAACAGGAAGGAAGTCCTTTCCTGAAATTGAAGGTCCTCTCCAGATTATTTGAAAGCTCCAAAATGAGTCCAGTCAGCTTCAGAGTCTGTGCTCCACCGGTCTGAAGGCAGACTGGTAAATACAGGGCTTGTTGTGTTGTTGGAGAACTGGAGAAAGGGTTGTGTATAAGTGTGTGTATATGTGTGTGTATGTGTGTGTGTGTGTGTGTGTGTGTGTGTGTGTGTGTGTGTGTGTGTGTGTGTGTGTGTGTGTGTGTGTGTGCACATGCAAACTAGTAATGTAGGAGTGGGCATTACACAATCTTCTGGGCTTGTCTGGGAAGAAACCCCCGCCTGTTCAGTCACCTGATTTATATTCAGCATAACCCATTCTACTGCACCGCCGTGGGCAGACTGACATCACACACACACACACACACACACACACACACACACACACACACACACACACACACACACACACACACACAGGCATGCACTTATGTATGATGTACGCACAAAAGCACTCACATACATAACACATGAAAGCATGCATTACACCAGACAAACTGACTAGTCATTTGTGTTTACATACGTGTACACGTTATTAGTATTATTACAACAGAACCAGTGTTGAATTCAAATAAAATACATGATGTCAAAATGCACTAACATCAATATAGTTTCCATTGAAGTTGGTTCATGTTCTATCTTCCCCAACTCCTGTATCCTCCCTTCATCTCTTCCCCGGCGGCGCTGCTCCTTGTCACATCCTCACAGCATCCAACCACCAACTGCAACAATGACCCATTTCCATTGATTTGATTTGGGCGAGAAAAGTGACATTTCACAACATACAATGAAGTTAAGCAGGGAAAAAAACCCTCCAGGTATTTAAAACATTCTTCACTGTAAAAAGGGAGTTGATACTGGCTCGCTTGACTCTCTGACATGCAGCGGTGCTATATTCATGTAGCTGACCTACATGCTCTTGCAGCCATGTTAAGCCCCATAGAACACACACACAGACACACACACACACACACACACACACACACACACACACACACACACACACACACACACACACACACACACACACACACACACACACACACACACACACACACACACACACACACACAGGAAGTAGACATGCAACATTGAGGTTAGATTCAGGTCTTGTTGACCTGGGCTGTGGTGTGTTGGCTCCTGCCTGAGGCTGTAGGTCACTGTTAGCCAGTTGTTGGACAGCTTGCATTGCTCCAGCAGATGTGTAGATGTGTACATTCATACAGTATTAGGAGCACTGAGGACGTTCCTTTGTTGTCTCTTTCACTTTGCTCTGAGCTCGACCAGTTGAGACTGGGAACAAAAAGCAGAGCAAAGCAAACATTCCTTACATGGAGATCTTCAATATTCTATAATTGAACAGTATACTGTTTGCAAAGCTGCTAAATGGTTCAGATAAAAGTGAGGATCCATCTAAATGAACCCTGTGGTATAAATATGTCAGCATGCCGACAAAATCTTCTCCACCCCGGGTCTCTCATTGACCTCTCTGGTTCTGTTTCCTCCTTCCTCCTGAGGTGCAGCTGCTAGGAGAGCAGCCTTATCTCTCGTCTTTGTGTCTTCCTTCATACTTTATCCTCCCACCCTCCTCTTTACTCAGTCCAAGAGTCTTTTTTTCTTCACACTGCTATGTCGTTTTTCAAGTTTAAAATCCCTGAAGGTCTTAACCCTATGTTTTGAATGCCACAAATCAGCATATCACTGAGAATAAAACAACACATTCAATTTAATATAATTGGTACATAAATGGCACACTAAAGAAAATCAAAGAAAGTCAATGAATACTTTTACTAATGAAAAATGTACATTTATTGAATATCTAAAAACAGCCTAATTTAAATGATGCAATGTCTCAGATTTTCAAAGTCAGGTATTTGAGTTGGCTTATTACGTAAATAGTGACGGGACAAATAGTGAAGCTACAATCTCTATGGTGTCTTGTGAGAGAGCTGGTGTGGAAGTGCATCTTCTAGCTGTTATCACAACTCTGCAATGCCCCTTTAAATCTGAATTGTGGAATCAATTCCTCAAGGTTGTTCAGGCAGGTCACACAGCATAAAGCGTACGGTCTGAATTCTCATCCACTCACTTTTATAACTCATAAGTTATATGAGTCATAACTCAAAGAGGAAGCCAATACATTCTGTTCAGACCTCATACATGTTCTGACATTTAACCACTTTCCTTCAGATTTCTATCAATGTTGTTTGTCCACTTCTGAACAACTCCCTACACATGTGGCGAAGACAAAGATGTGGTTGACCACAACACAGAGCACAGAGATAAGGTTACATTAACTTCTGTTTTCGGGAGAAACAGGGGGGGGAGGGGGTGGGGAGCTCCGCTTAATCATGCAGAACAATCTCTGTCCAAGCATCATACAGGGCATCGTTATCAAGGCAGCCATTTGAACTATGCACATTCTTGGACTCGAATGTGGGCGGTGAGTGAATTCACAGAGTCCTTTATACAGAATGAGCGAATGGAACAAAGGCAGACACAAAGCCAAACAGAATTGGCTTCATCACAAATTGTGAAATAAAATAAAATAAAATAAATCCACCTGCTGAAAATTAAGAAGCGGTAAGAGACCGAGTTCATGGAGTTCATGGTTCTGACTATTTAGGTACAGTGTGAGTACTCATTGTTTTTATTATCGTGCATGTTTTTTTAATGTTTTTTTTATGTTCCCTTTTGTCTTGGATTTGTAATTACATATTTGTTTTACATTATTTGTAATATTTACTTCTGTGGACCAGAGGAAAAGTAGTTGCTGCCTTGGGGCTAATGGGGATCCAAATCATTCAATAAATAGTAAAGTACAGTAAAAAACATAAAAGGGCAGACAAAAAAAATCGTAATTAATTACAATAGATGTACAGTAAATATGAGAAAATAAATACACATATAAAATATTAAAAATAAATGCATTCTTTTACACACCTCAGGATCTAATCTGGTTGTGTTCATTAATTGTTATCACAGTTGTGTGTGTCACAAACAAGTCACAAATATGTGTGTAAGATATGTTAAGAAAGGCAAAGTCTGCAAGGTTTGATGAAACCATAAATAGCTAAATAAATAAATAAAGAATTGCTGGTAGTGGTGGTGTCAGCACAGTAGACAAGAGCTTTATAATACTGAGGTCATACATCTGAGATCGTCTAGTAAAATGTCCTATACATTTTGATATTTTGTTCAATTGTCCTATTTTGCCTATTATTCATAAAAGCGCTTGACCTAAAGGTGGAAAAGTGTTGCATTAGTGTACAATATGTATTCATTTATGTATTTTGTCATTTATCGTGGCCTGGAAATTGAAAGGTCTTGGGTCTAGAAAAATATGGTATCTGCCTTTAAGAACTCCATTATGTAAAACTTTAAACTCACCCCCAAGAATTCGGATGACAAAACGTCCTTGCTCCAATGGTCACTATAGCCCGGATTGATAGATTTTGTTTTCATAACTTCATCATATTGCAGAAATCTAAATATCCGGTGTAATGCCTCACAGCTCTGCTTCTCCATCTACTGGTGGTCTAATGGAGGAATCCTGAGAGTAATCACAAATACTGTAAGTTGCAGACATTGTAATGAGAGCTACACTATATATTAATAAAACATTGAATATTTTTGCATCTAGCATTAGATTACATTGGATCTCCTTGTTTTTTCCCTTTTCTAGAGAGAAATGAAAGAACACTGTAAGTATGGATGTTTCTTAAAAAACAAACAAAGAATTTAATTTTGCAACACAGATAAAGCTTTAATAATAACAATAACACGGGCCAGATGTTGTTTAGTAGGATCTCCGATCAGATTCTTTTGATGTTCAAAGCAGGAGCAAAACTTTCTTCTCATCACCAAAATGTCAAACACAACCCATGAACCCACTGGATTGCTCCCCAGCATGTTCCCGCTGGAAGTCGTCCTGGACGCTCAAGGGCACAGGCACAAATCCAACCCCTCAAGGTTTCACTTGTACTGTTTACCATTTCCCTCGCGTGTTGTGGCTTTTGCATCACCCTGACCTGGCTCGTAACCAGCTCAGTCCACATATAAAGAGAAAGCCCCGCTTGTGGAGGCAGCTGTCGTCGCTTGTTGTGTTTGTGCAGTCGTTGTTTTAAATCTGCCTTCTTATGGATCTGATCAGTGCTTGTGAACGGGCCATGACTCATGTAGGTTTCGACGCCATAGTGGCAGACCTGGTCTCCATGTCCACTAATGTCACCGCAGTGGGATCACCGGGTATGTCTGTGTCAACCACAGCCCTAATCCTGGTCGTCTGCCTGCTGCTGGTCGCATGGAGCCACACAGACAAGAACACTGTACCAGGTAGGCTCAATTGTTTGACACTTTGCGGTTTCTTTCTTTTGTGCTTGGGCACATTTTCATCACTGAACCACATTTATTGTCATTCACTACAACAGGTCCTTCTTTCTGTCTGGGTTTGGGTCCATTTCTGTCATATGTGAGATTTATCTGGACTGGTATAGGCACAGCCAGCAACTACTACAACAACAAGTATGGAGACATTGTCAGAGTCTGGATCAATGGAGAGGAGACCCTCATACTCAGCAGGTTGGTTAGCTCTGTGAATGCTGACCAATAAAGTTTTCCACACGATCAATCCAAGAGGAAATTGATAATCTGTATTTTTTAATTTTATTACCATAAGGTCATCAGCGGTGCACCACGTACTGAAGAATGGACATTATACTTCACGTTTTGGGAGCAAGCCGGGACTCAGCTGCATCGGCATGAATGAGAGAGGCATCATATTTAACAATAACGTAACTCTGTGGAAAAAGATACGAACCTTCTTCACCAAAGGTAACATTTGAACCTTTAATCCGCTTTACAGACTAACTGATTTATCCAGTTATTCACTGATTTCAGATACAAAATATTACATTTTCTGGATCAGCCCTGACAGGTCCGGGCTTGCAGCAGACAGTGGAGCTCAGCGTCTCCTCCACACAGACTCACCTGGACCACCTGGACAGTTTGGGTCATGTGGATGTGATCAGTTTGCTGCGCTGCACCATGGTCGACATCTCCAACAGACTCTTCCTGGGCGTACCTTTCGATGGTGAGTAGGCATGCAGCAATTTATGTTACCATGCAAGTTGGAAAAAGATGGATGAAACACACGTAGAAACTGTTTTAATTCACTGGCTCGGGTCAGTTAAAATGCGCTGTTCTTGATACCTTTGTGTTAACACCGTGTCCAGAAAAAGAGCTGCTGTTGAAGATACAGAAGTATTTTGACACATGGCAGACCGTGCTGATCAAACCAGACGTCTACTTCAAGTTTGGCTGGATTCACCAGAGGCACAAGACAGCAGCGTGAGTCACTCTCTCACTTTATTAATCATATTGTCATACTTATTCATGCTTAAACCCGCCTTTAGGTTTTTTGCATGAACTCTTCTTTTATAATCAAGTGTTATTTATTCACACAGCCAGGAACTGCAAGATGCCATAGAGAGCCTTGTGGAGCAGAAGAGGAGAGATATGGAGCAGGCAGATAAACTGGACAACATCAACTTCACCGCAGAGCTCATTTTTGCACAGGTCAGTCTGAGAATTTAATCTTTGCCATTTATTTTTGCAAATACTCAGTATTTTGATCTTAGAGTTTCTAAATTTCAAAGATATGTCTATCCCCTTTTGTCCTTTTGTCATTCGTCAAGATTTCTTCAGCACTTCACCGTCAGTCAGCTTAATCAAATTTGTGTGTGTGTGTGTGTGTATTTTCAGAACCACGGTGAACTGTCTGCGGAGAATGTGAGGCAGTGTGTGCTGGAGATGGTGATCGCAGCACCAGACACGCTGTCTATCAGCCTCTTCTTCATGCTGCTGCTCCTCAAACAGAATCCAGATGTGGAGCTGCAGCTGCTGCAGGAGATAGACGCTGTTGTAGGTAAAAAGCTGCGAGAATCAAGATTTATAGACTCTGATCAAATATAGAGATTAAGAGCTGTCCACCGGTGCCAGATGTAGTGAGTGTTTAAACGTAATGATATTTCATTGCCTCGCTACAGGCGAGAGACAGCTTCAGAACGGGGACCTTCAGAAGTTGCAGGTGCTGGAGAGCTTCATCAATGAATGCTTGCGCTTCCACCCTGTGGTGGACTTCACCATGCGTCGAGCCCTGTCTGATGACATCATAGACGGCTACCGGGTACCAAAGGGCACAAATATTATTCTGAACACCGGCCGCATGCACCGGACAGAGTTTTTCCTCAAACCCAATGAATTCAGTCTGGAAAACTTTGAGAAAAACGTAAGTAGATGTTTGCTTTTTGCTAAATTTAGATTCCATTTGCAACTCTGGGAATCAAAAGACCCTGAAAGCCAATTTTCTAATTTTGTTTTTAAATATGAGAAATGGATGGTATGTGAACACACAATGTTCTGCCAAAGTTATAGAAATGTTGGATATTTCATGAGATTTCAGCATCATTGTATTTCCTGCCATGCTTTTCTCACTGGTTTGTAGTTTGATTCAGAATCTAATGACACTGGTGGGTGTTTGTATCAACTGTCAGTCACATCTGATCAAACAACACCCACACAGTCCAGACGAGTTTTGAGTGTCAAACTTTGTTAGTTGTTTCCAGGCATGAATATTTATGTTTATGCTTTAACTACCTCTCTAATCTCCGTCCTGCTTCAGGCTCCTCGTCGTTACTTCCAGCCGTTCGGTTCGGGGCCTCGCGCCTGCGTTGGCAAGCACATCGCCATGGTGATGATGAAATCCATCCTGGTGACGTTGCTCTCCCAGTTCTCTGTCTGCCTCCACGAGGGCTTGACCCTTGACTGCCTCCCACAGACCAACAACCTCTCCCAGCAGCCTGTTGAGCATCAGCAAGAGGTCCGAACATCTCAACATGACATTCTTACCCAGACAGAGAGGAAGCTGGCAAACACTCTGAGACTCTGACCTTACATTTATACAGAATATATATATATATATATATATAAGTGATCCTATTCATATACTTCTTTTTTATTATCTCATGACTGTACAAAGCTACGTTTTATATTGTGGTATGTATTAAGAATTGTGTTTGTACTTGAACTATTATGCATTATGTAAATGTAGCTAGACATGCTAATACTGTAAAAAGTAAATTATTGTGCCAACAGTATGTGTTCTTTATGAGTGATTTCTATGAAAGGTGCTAAATAAATGTTGTACTTTTATTACTAAAACACAGAATTTGATGAAACACGCATTTCTAAAATTATGTACATTCAAAATAAACTCCAACAGTGAAAATAAACAAATAAAGGAGCATAAATAATGCATTCCTACAAGATAAAGAGTGAAACAATATATATCTTTGCTTCTCTTTTTGTATTTGCAAATATTGGTCAGGAGAGGGCACCATAACACATAACACAAAGATCTATCTTCAGCACAGTCTAAATAAAGCAACCAATCTGTTCATCATCTTCAATTGCTCTGCCTCTGGGCAAACGTGGCAATATATTTCACAGACGTTTCAATTTCAAGTTTGTTTAGCTGTTCCTCCAGAGATCCAAACATCAGCTGTCTATCAGTGATGCAAGAGAGGGAAACACTTCAATTAAATCAAGAGTCTCGATCTAAATCACACACAACCACCTGGGAGCTGCGTGTGCTGATTACAGTGAGATGAGGAGAGTATGTCCTGAAACACGTACACACACACACACACACACACACACACACACACACACACACACACACACACACACACACACACACACACACACACACACACACATACACAGTGCTTGGTAGACTAATCAATATCTGCAACAGACCATTTCATCATCTCTGCGACAACTTACCAGAAGCATCCACGTTTCAGAATGTGTAGCTTCTTTGCAGCAACATCCATAATCGAAGCATTTGTTTTATCAGGATCAGTTTTATTGGCCAAGCATGAATGAACACATACAAATAATTTCAATCGTTGTTTCTCTCAATGAACTTAAACACTAATAGTACAGCAGAACAAGAACAAGAAAGTTCAACAAAGTCAAGTCAAATCAATGTGTTGCTGCAGCTCGCTGTCGAGAGAATGAAAAGGGTTATTATCCAAGATGGCTTTCATTTTGTCCCTCGTCCTCCTCTCAGCCACTGCCTCCACACTGTCCAGTTCTAACCTGATCACCAGGCTGGCCTTCC
>NC_041357.1:13437190-13514690 GCF_900634415.1 Cottoperca gobio
ACTAGAACACAGAAATACACAGATGTATTCCTAAGATCAAAGTAGCTCAGCTTGTTGTGATTACCAGCATATCTTTTTTATCTCTGCAATATTGCAGAAGAGAGTACACATGCGCACAGTGTTGAAGATAAGAGAGCCTTGGGCAGTGGGGAGGCAGGCTAATGCCATCTGGTGCCCAGTGTTCAAGCTGAGCAACAGTCAGCTCCACACCTGGGAGACGGTATCGCCTGCAACTGTTGTCAGACCACCGACTGCACGCCCACCTGCCCCCACACTTCCTCAGCTTTATGTTGTCAGACTAAAGGTAATTCAGGTTGATTTGAAGAGAAGCCCACACAAAGGTGGTTTTACACGTTTTATACGTCTGCCTTCAGTATTTCCCAGAATGCCTCTTTTAGTTTTATGTTTTTAGTTGTGGAAAAGAGAAGATTTTTTGTGATTAATGAGTCCCAGGGAAAGTTGCAACATTTACTCAAAGCACAGTGCCTTGCTGCTTTAAGTGGGTGGAGAAACTGTTATATTGTCTTCTACAATAAACTTCTCTCTGAAGATGTTGAATGTGTACAATTGTGAGTCAACAAAGAATATGTTGCGGTTTAGTTCTGACGCCAACACCTGACATTGATTGCTAAAAATCAAATGCAGCTGTGCTGGAAATACCTAGAGAGACTGCTTGTGCTGTTTTTTGTATGTTCGTTTTTCTTTATTTGGATCTGGTTTATGACCCCCCAATGAATGTAAGTTCAATATTTCCTCTCATTTTAGTTCTGTTTGGGTCCACATCAACTCCTGAGGGAACTTTCTGGCCTTTTAGCTGCTAAATGCTCCGCTGTGCTCAGCAGCTAGTCGCTAACTTTATCTGTCGGCATGTAGTTTACCAAAATGTGGTTTATCAGAGCTTTTTTCTTTTAAAACAGCTGCCGGACTGCTGGAACACGTTATTGAGAGCAGTGAGAGAACCAAAACAGTAAAGTTGTGGACTATAAAACCAAAACAACGTGCTGAAAGATGCTAAACGCTGTGTAGAGCTGCAGAGTCAGCTAATAATGTAATTCTCTGTGGCTTTAGCGCAGCAATAAAGAATACACTGGTTTGCTTTCTTAGTTTGAATACTTTACAATGAACATAAGAACTGTGAAGTGTATTATTGTTAACTTTAAGTTATAAAGGTTTGATATAATGTCACTAAAGTTTCTAGATTGGGCTCCGACCATTGTCTTCCATTCTTAAAACTAAAATCTTCCCGGAGGGAGATATGTTCACAGCTTCATATAATTCTACAAGTTATATATTTGTTGAATGCATTTTAAAGCAGCAAGTGCTTTCTTTGAACTCTCTGTAGTGAGGCACTCAAGGACACCCTGACACAGAGTTGGCATTCATGAGCTAAGTAATCAGAAAATCAACAAAAAGAATGCTGCAAACTCTTTGCTTAGAGAAGGCTGTTGTTTGTTGACCGAATATGAAATACGGCATGCTGGAGCATCCTTGAACATCCTTCATCTATCAAAAACTAGTGTCTCTGAGTCTCTGCAACAAATGAAAACAAATACATTCCTGTGAAAAGGAAAGCAATCTAAATATATAGTATGCTTTGAAAGGAAGTGATCTAAATGTGCATTATTATAATACAAATACAACTCAAAAACTACTTTCCTATCACATTTAGACAAAACATGTCATATCCATCCAATGATTACTGCAGAAAGTCAAACCGTAACCTGACCTGACTTCACGTGAACACTACAGATAAGTGACTGATTTTATAACAGCCAGAAACAAGGGGTCATGAGATTTTTACTGCTGGAGATGAATTTAAAGTTGCCATGAATGAGTCTCTCCCATTGCTCTGCTAAAACACAGGCAGCACTCTTACCCAGAGACAGAGAGAGGGAGGGAGAGAGGAAGAGACGGCACTTACAGCATACAGAAAGAGGTAGAGAAAGAGTTTGAGTGGAGAAAGCGTGAAGAGGCGTGTGACACAACCGAATGAGAGGAGGGGGAGGAGGAGGAGCGACCAAGTGGCAGGGACAAGGGAGGGAAAAACCGAGAGGGGGACGGACCGAGAGTGAGAGAGGGGAGGGAGCATCAGGCACGGGGAAAGTAGATGAGAGGGAGAAGGGAAGAGGGAAACTGAGGGAGTCAGGAGAAGCGAGGAGAGCAAAAGCAAAAGAGAGTAACAACAAAAAAAAGGAGGACAGCTCAGCAAATCAGCCCAGTAGCATTCCTCTCACAGCTGCAGTGATCCAGGCTGGGAGGGGAAGTTTAGCTCACAGGAAGAAGAAAAAGAAACAAGAAATTGCATTTTTAGTTGTTTTGTTTTCGACCGGGTGAAGAAATCAGAAGACTCCCTTGAGAGGAAAGGGAACAAGAAGAAAGTGGAATCAGAGAGCTGTGTCCTGCAGGGGAAGATGGATTCAGACTCCGGAGAGCAGAGTGACGGAGACCTGTCTCCAGGTAAGCCTTAAGAACATTACCTCAACTAAAACATCAGTTTACATTCATTTATCCAGAGGGTCAGGGACTTCTTTCTGTTTTCCAGCCTTTTTATAGGGCACTGGACCCTCTACATACACACATTTTGTCACCAGGGCGGTACCTTCATCAACTCTGTATCATTTCGCTCACAGTGCAGCTATCCTCACACTGATCAGCAGTCAGCTTACACATCTGACTACTTTAATGCTCCCACAAAATCAAGAATCACTCAATTTTCATCTTTTGAGAGTCACTTTATCCATTATGTGTAGCTCATTGCTAAGATGTATGAAAGGCAAGCTTCTGTGAGCTCTGATGCATGTACACTGTGATGCTGGTGACTGGCAGAGCCTCGCTCAGTGTGCGGATGAAAGCCGGCTCAGTCACCACCAGGAGCAGGCAAGATCCAACACGTGCAGCCAGTTTGTTCATCAACACATCCAGCTACGGAGAGAGCACAGCCTCCCCGGACGCTTCTTCTTCTCTGTGGTGCATCTCACACTCAAGGGAAGAATTCAAATGTTTCGATGACTGGAAGTTTTTTTTACGGTGTCAGAGTGAAGAAGAAGCAAAGCAGATATTTATTTATAGTTGAAGTTCAGTGTCTCTCATTGGATATTTCCCAGCATTACAAGCGAGTGGGCGATGTATTGAACTGAGATCCTGTGGAGGATTCAAGCCAAGAGATGAAACTGCCTTCCGAAGTTTGAATTCAAAGATTGCGAATCAAATGTGATGTGACCATATTAGAACAGACTAATACCTTTTCATCTCTTCTGTCTTACAGATTTTCAGATTGACGCTTTAAGTGACTTCATCCTCTTTTAGACAGCTGTGGGTTCCCCTAAAATTATTTTCCATTCAACACATGTATGGACTGTCCCTGGGTACTATTAGCAGTCCTGCTATAGGTGTCAAATAACGGACGTATAATTTGATTGGGCATGTTGTTGCCGTTGTGGCTGTTTGCCTCTTTATTTCATGGCGAAGAGCTTTGTATGTTAATGATGCTCTGTTGAACTCAGACCATCTGTCTGTCCATCTGGCTCATTGTCTGTCGGTCTGTCGGTCTGTCGGTCCATTTGCAAAGAGAGAGGCAATATTATTATGAAAGCCATATGACATATCTGTATCACCTGCTGATTTAATGCAGACAGTTCAAGGTTAAAACGTCAACCAAGACTCTCATGTGAGACAGAGGATTTAGCCATTTCCCTTTCATGTAAAACGATGTACAATGTTTTCATGTCGTGGAAACGTTTTTCTTTTTTTTTCTACAGATGTTGTGATCTGTTGAAGCTTCAAGAAATGCAAAGTGACATAGCCTTTGTGATGTAAGATGATTTTACTCCTGTGTCTTTTTTGACGTAAAAACAATGTTACACAAAGGAAGGGTGACATGAGAGCGTGAGAGAAACCAAGAGCCTAACTCGTACTCAAAATGCATTGTGCTTTGTGGCTGTTCTGTCGTTTCTACCCATCAGCCTACTTAAAAAAGAAAAACTGGTATGGCTCACTTTATACGGTCAAATGTCCCATCGAAACCTGAGCAAATGTATTTTGAAAACAGGCTTATTATGAAAGTGTTGCTGTACACAAACATGACCCTTATTCCCTGATATGTGGATGACGGGTGTGCGATTGATCTATGCCTTTAATGTTTATTCTGGCACAAAACTTAAGCAGTGTAAATATTGAGGTGTTACGTTTCAGAAGGCCTTCTCCTCTGCCCTTGAGCTGTTAGTGGCTGTTGTTAGAGAGTGAGACTGACATCTCAGAGTCCAATGTTCTCTTAAATTCTCCCTCAGATACAGGCTTTGTTAGCAATTAGTGATGTTTGGTACATTTCTGCTAAAGTTCAACCAACTTTCCCAGAAGATATCTTGTATTTTTCGTCAGTTCTACATTTCCCACAATGCCCCAGAGAACACGCCTGACCTCGGTCCATTCAGCCTGAGGTTCTGTTGCCTCCAAGTGAAACTCATGAGGTTCAACATGGCAAGTCAAGTAAACACATAATGGTTGGCATTCGAGGGGTTTAAATCATGAGAATATTGTTTCTATGTGATATAGATAGATAGACTGAAAGACAAAAAGAAAGAAAGAGAGGAAATGGTAATCAACAAAAGTCATTTGCATTTTTTTTCAAGTAACTTTATTTAAAAACATTGGAACATCAAAACTCATGTGGGAGTCAGAATTTGTATGGAGTGAGACAGAAACTCAATAGAGCGCAATCATTTCTTTACTGGACTGTTTTTCTGTCTTTGCTCCACTGTTGTCAGTACCTTTTAAAGCTTATTAAAGCACAAAGATCCAACACTATACACAGAGCTCAGCTGTACTCTGAAAGAAATATCCTTTAGACCTTACAAGAAAATGCACACGCACACGCACACGCACACACACACACACACACACACACACACACACACACACACACACACACACACACACACACACACACACACACACAGGTTCACATATTTTTTCCCATAATCATCCAGCCATGGAATGAGCAACCCACTGACCATACCAATACTCACACACTGATTCATCCAGCAGCCCTGTCCTTCCTTCCTGTGGTGGAGTGGAGGTGACCACACCTTAGTATGAGTCAAAGTGAGGCCGGCTGTCAAGACACCTGATCATTTGCCTTTCACTAATCAATGATACTTCTGGTTTTAATTATTTTATATTTCTTATATTCGTCTGGCATTATGTTCAGCCTACGGTCTACTTATGGCTGATTCATCATGGGGATGCGACTCACTATAACACCATAATCCAATCTGCCGTCCACAGAACTATTTCCAGCCGTTTGTGTTTGCTTCAAATGTTCCATAGAAAGCAGACTTGGCTGTTGTAATAACATATGTGTGGTGCATAGGGGCATGAGGCCTGTAGCTGTGTTTCTATTAAAAACAAAAAAAAGCTTCAGATGTTTGATGACAAACTGAAATGTAATCTTCGGCCAGGTGATCTTGTTCAGCATTCACACACTCGCATGCCAACAAACACTACAGCTCTATTGCCGTGTTAATTGCTACCAATCCACACTTCCACAAACACTTTACAAACACTTCAAAGCTCACTGACTACTGCAATAGAACAAGCCAGGAGCTCCCAGCAATCAGAGGAGAGCTTCTGCCTCATAATTGCCATGTTGGCAGACTGGCCACATGCTTTACACATGAGAGACAGGCAGAGTGGACCAGCCCTGCATACACTGTAAAACTCCCAAACGCAGACACACACACACACACACACACACACACACACACACACACACACATTGAAAAAAATGGCTACTGCACTCTTCTTGCTCATTCCCTTCGTCTCCCAACACATGCATCCCTGATTTTTTTTCCCTCCGCCTTTAATCTGGCCCACAGATGGAGAGTGCTTACTGCACCCCAGCCCTCCACACACACACACACACACACACACACACACACACACACACACACACACACACACACACACACACACACACACACACACACACACACACACACACACACACACACACACACACACACACACACACACATTGAAAAAAATGGCTACTGCACTCTTCTTGCTCATTCCCTTCGTCTCCCAACACATGCATCCCTGATTTTTTTTCCCTCCGCCTTTAATCTGGCCCACAGATGGAGAGTGCTTACTGCACCCCAGCCCTCCACACACACACACACACACACACACACACACACACACACACACACACACACACACACACACACACACACACACACACACACACACACACACACACACACACACACACACACACATATATACTTGAGACACCAGGAGCTGGTTCTGGAAAATTGTAACATGAACTGAGAAAAAAAAGAAAGCAGAACTGAAGCCATAAGTGGAAAAGACGACTCAGGAGAAAGTGTTGTTTTTTCTCTTTCCTCTAGCTGCAGCGAAAGACAAACCCTAAAAGTCCCAGGTCCCTGACCGGCGTGTGAGGGCATTTTCCCTTGTATGCACATGCATGCGTTGATACAATAATACTGTGGCATTTCATAGTGTTTGTGGGACATTTGGAGAAATAATCTTTTCCCTACGACTGAGCCATTATTGAAACATGAAATTAGACCGCAGAGGCATTTTGACAAGGCTTCATAGACACACACTCAGGAGGAGAGAAGGCTGTGGTTTCACTGCAGGGCCAGTCGAGGCAAAGCAAACAGTCACTAGTGGCGCCTGGTGTGAGAGGCGAGCTATTTGAGGGAAGCAGTGTGTATTATGGGAAGACTGGTGTCAGTTGAGCATTGAGCCTGTACAGGTATCTCGATCTGTGGATACTGTATGTAGGAGCTGTGAGGCAGGAACTTTAATCGTGTGCTCATTTATAATTCCTAATAATTTGTGGAAGTTTTTGAGGAAAGCTGTTTTTTTTAGGTAGTTTCTGGTTTCATTTTAGACTTTATGGTTCAGTGGAAGACACGGCAGTTAGGGTTTGTCTCACCTACCGTCTCTGAATATAACGCCACCCGCAGATGATATCAAGTTAAATCTCCTACTTACCAATTAAGGCAACGGACAACAAGGCAGAGTGGGAGGCAATAACACACAAATCCTTTCACACTTAATGTAACTCTGGCACAATTGAACTAACTGATTATAGCATTATAAGATTATGGTTGGTAAAAGTATAATATCCATGTTCAGCATAGTATATCACAACAGATAGCAGTGTAGCAGTGTGTCATATTAAGCTGCTTTTAGCGTACATTTATAAATGTTTGCCTCTGGGAGGTAGAAGGCAGTGGAATAGACAGAAGAAGCAAATGTGGCAATTACATTAGTGGGTTTAGACATTTCATGGGCAATAATGGCAACAGAGAGAAACTAAAACTCCACATTCTGTTAACCTTAAAGGCTTTTAAAGGATTTGAATGAACTAACACAAGGATTCGGTTTTGGCTGGTAGCGGAGAGGGTTAAGTTGAAAAAAGGAATGTAGTCACTAAAAGTCAGAAACGTGTGTGTGTGTGTGTGTGTGTGTGTGTGTGTGTGTGTGTGTGTGTGTGTGTGTGTGTGTGTGTGTGTGTGTCTGTGTGTGTGTCTGTGTGTGTGTCTGTGTGTGTGTGAGAACCACAGTTATTTCCTGGTCATTAGTTAGTGGCGGGTTGGCAGCCAAGAGAGCAGCAGCACTTTGGTTTTACACTAAAGTGTATCGTTCCACACTGAGAACCTTCGAGGCCAAAGCTCAAAGTATATCCAATTTTATCACTCCAGTCAAAGCAAGAGCAACCTTTAATTGAGGCAGCATAAACAGCTTAAGCCCAGCAACTTTCTAACCTTAGCTCCCCTAGTCTTCTGGAAAAGCTGTAACATGCTGTACTGGTTAATATAATTATTACACCTCATTATTTCAAAATGAAACAACGATATATGAGCTGCAGTTATTAAATGCTAAACGCTATTATGCAATGTTGTATACCAAAGTCACTATTAAAAGTTATTATCTTAACAAAGTTGATATAATTAAAATAGTTTGTGTACAAAGATCATACTACTAAGAGAAATAAATGAGTCTTTACAATTTAGTTTGCTCTCTTAATGTAATTTGTTGTCCGTCGTAAAAAAAGAAACTCCATCCAGCTCCCGCTGTACTACTATTATTACAGCCATATCTGTATTTATAATGTAATTACTGCTATTACCAGTGGTGGAAAGTAACTTTACTCAAGTACATAGCTTTAGTACTATTTTGATGTTGCCTACTGATACTTTACTTGAACATTTACATTTTACACAGAAAACAATAACCAGAACTATAGTGAGTTTCTAAAATGATATGGAGTTAAGGGTTGAACTACCAAATTACAAGGTATATGGTAATTAAAATGAGCTCCACCTGGACCAGCTTCAACATTATTAGCCATGTTATAGTAATAATAATAATCAGATAGTCTATGACACAGTAGCATTACAACAACATACTAATACTTTCATACTTTTATTGCTACTTTTACTTAATTTAAATCATTGAATACTTCGTACACTTATTACAAATGTCCCTGTGATCCCTTGGACTGTAGTTGCAGACTGCCAACAAAGGGCACTAACAGACTGGGCCTCCAGGGGCTTGAAGCTTTCCAATGCCTCACTTTTACGTAAACTCTGTTTTAGTGGATGAGCTAGTAAACAAACCAGGAGGCCAAAGTTATGGGGAAAGTTGGCAAGGGCTGGAGGATTGTGTGCGTGATTGTGTGTGTGTGTGTGTGCGTGCACGTGTGTGTCTCTTTTGTAAACGATGCCACGGCATGCTGAGACTTGGCTGAGGTCTATGAGAGGAGCGACTCACCCAGGGCCGGAAAACCTTTACTTCCTTGCCACTCACGCTCGGCTGAGTGTAGATCTGGTGAGAAATTAAACAGAGAGAGGAAGAGATAAAACAAAAAGAGACGAGAGCTTCATGAATGTAAGACAAAGATTCACGCCACATCCGGTTCTCCATACAGCTGCAGAAGATCTAAAAGGGAATGAGGCTGAGGAGATGTTCTTGATGTTTTGTGGGTCTGTGTCTTACGTAAAGGGACATTGACAGCAGCTATGGACATATGATTTCACCTCTTTTTCTTTGACACCCCCACCTCCTCCATCCTTCTTTCTATCACTCCTCCACGCTTGTTTTAAATAAAGTGACACATCTGCAGGCTTTCAGAACGGCGGTGATTGTATATCTATTTTTATTTTCTTCTGCGATAATTCAGAGCATTTTTCAAGCAAATATATCCTCCTTCCGCTCATCTTTTCTACTGCTTTTCTATTAGTTTTGACTGAATGGTGTGAAATGAAAATGTACATATTGTCAGCTCGGCCCACCCTCTCCATATTTCTCTTGCCCTCTTCCTTTCTCTGTAAATAGCTTAGTTTCTTTGTGTCAGATGGAAAAAGTCAAAGGAACTTTCTGTCTGGGTTCCAGGCCAGATAAAGTAAGGAAAGCACCAATATTTTATCCTCCTCTGTTTTTTATTAGGCCTCAGTCTCACAGTCTGTCATTATGGTTCACACACACACACACACACACACACACCCACACATTTGGACCCAGCTTTCTATAAATAGAGTGTTCTATGAATCAAATCATTTTTTGAGTTGGTTATCTACAGGATTTTCAGCGAACATTTAAATCAAACCGCATTTTGTGTGCTGTCCCACATTACACAGTAAAGTTCGACTGTAGTTGGCGCTGTTTGTCTCCCCGGTGTTCCAAACAAACTGCTTCAGTTTCGGAGACATATGTTTTGAGCTGTAAATGCAAAACCTGGCTATAGTTTAAATGAATTACTGTGTTATAGAAATTACAAGTGGACATTTATTTATTCATGGAGAAATGTTTAGTATTTGGCCCTCATCCACCTGACGACTAATGATCGTGTCAGAGTGGTTTTCCAGAGAAGCTCCCAGAGGAGTGAAGCAGAAAGTGGACACTGCCTCCAGCCAGTTCCCATGCCCGGCTAACCAGCTAACTGTGGTCTGGCTCTTTACTGGTTACACAATGGAAGCAGAGGAGAGGTCAAAGGGCGGCGATCTCTCAGGGCCTTGTAGTCCTGACAGGATGTCGAGGATACCACTTCTCATCCTCTGTGGACCAGCCTCTTCTGTGGTCCTCGTGACGAGGAGTGACTTTGATGAAAGCCAAGGTCAGAACCAAATGTAGAGGTCAAATCGTTGATTCCTCCCTCGCCCTTTGCCCTCCTCCCGATACTTGTGACAGACGGTCAAGCCAGTGGTATATTAATCAATCAGACATCTCCTGCCACAGCCTCATTCCACCCTCATCTCTGCGGTTCAGCTCTACAGGGACATGGCCATTAAAACTAAGAGACAGAGAGAGGCGAAAAAAGACATGAGAGATGGAGCATTAAATAAAGGCCATGCAGCGATCTGTTCCTGTGTCCCTCCTGATTTAGAGAGGTTCCTAAGTGCTTTTCCCTGAACTGTTAGTCACAGTAGAGACACTTAGACCGGTCCCAGGATAAACACACTTGTATGTTCAAACACTGTCTCGTGCTGTATATCGGACCTCTTCATTACAGCTACATTGATGTACATCAATTTGCTTTAATTGACTCCTAACAAGTTTGTTTATGGGATTTTTAACCATTATGCATTTGGCAGTAACGCTGAGTGATACCTCTTGTGTGGCTGCTCATTTCCATGTACTCTGACCTGCACACGGAAAACATCCTGAAGTCTACCATCTTCATTTAGACTGCTTGTTATGCCTTGATGTTGGAAAGATGTGTGTGTGTGTGTGTGTGTGTGGGGGGGGGGGGGGGGGGGGGGGGCTAAAGCATGAATCATCTTTTTATCATAATTCACTAATGAACAAACAAATGCAGCCATTGCTTCATGTTATTTTAATGTCGTCAGAACATACATACAACATCAACACAAACAACAAACGTGTTTAACTACCGATATTGGATTATTGAAGCCAACACCGATACCGAGATGTGAGAGCTTTTAAATGATCTGATAATGATATATTGATATATATATATATCACTTTATAAACATCATGATTTTTACTAACATCCATTTTGCACTTTATAATGTTCCCTTTATCTTTATGTTTCTCATACGTTTCCTTGAGGGAACGCAGCTACTTTTGTGCCTCACCTCATCCACGTTTACTATTTAGGACAAATAAAAACTTCAAGCTGAGAAATGTAACACATGTAAAAAACATTAACAGCAAAAACAAATCCCTTTTACAAGCCTTGGGGATCTGTGAGGAGGATAAATCTGTATTTCCTGCTATTGCACTTTCTTCCAGTAAAGCACGAGTTAGCTGTAACCTGTGCGTTCCAGTTTCAGCCAGAAACACTAAATGATCCACAGCTACAAAAGGGAACGAACTTTACACTTTGTACCCCACTTCACACAAATGAGAGTCATTAAGGCATTAACAAGGAGTTATATATTAACCTTTAAGGTGTGAATGCTTCTCTACATCCTGAGCAGTTGTTAACTGCACGGTGAATGACCTCTTTCAGCACTAGAGTGCACTATATGTCATGAATAATGCAACTCAATGCACTACACTATACGTACTATACCGCACTCTCTTTATCTCAGTAAAATTCTCAATCTTGTTACTTTCATCTAAATACAAAAACACACACACAACAGACAGAGAGTGTGCAGGGGGTGGGTGGTTGTGGGGGGGAGAGTATTTGAGTCATCTTCTGATTAGATTAGTGGGAGTCAAAAGTACGCCAGAACGGAGCCTTTGCAGGTCCGCAGTAAGTGGAGGAGACATGAAAAGACAAAAAAAGCCTCAAATTGTTCCACCGCCTGGATACTTTTTCAGCTCTTTCCTTATGTCTGAGGCTTGAATCGTGATATATCTCTGCACACTCTATTTAATTGTGTGTGTGTGTGTGTGTGTGTGTGGTGTGTGTGTGTGTGTGTGTGTGTGTGTGTGTGTGTGTGTGTGTGTGGAAGTGAACTGACAAACACAAAGCCTACAGCACATCAAGTCGAGCTCTGGAACCAGCTGGCACAACACACCATCCTTCTCCTCCTCACTCCAGCCCACTGGCCTCCCAGGCTTGCTTAACACTAACCCTGCAGGCTATTAAAAACCTCTTTACTGTTGCTGAATGACCTGCTCCATTGTTTTCCTCAAGCCTCGTAAATGCAGCCAGAGAGAGTCTGCAGTGACTCTTCATTGGAAACCAGAAGCAAACGAAAAGGCCAAGGCAAAAGAAGAGGAAGTCAAGCTGTCACCCTTGTTTACGTCTCTTACTTCTCTTTCCACTGACATTTTCTTGCTATTGATACTTTGTTTAAGTTGTCTTTGTACTCTGTGAAATGGCAGTGCTGATGGATGACACACTTTATTACTGAGGCTGTTTTCCTTGACTTCTTGTCACAACATGAACACACTGTACACAAGCTGGCAGACTTTAAAGTCGCTTGTATATTAAATGTGATCGTACGCAACTACTGCAGAAGTTCAGTACATATTAGGGGGATTAGAACTTTACTGCTGTTTCCCTTATAAAAGAAAATATCTGAAAAGGAAAATGTCTGGAAAATGATTTCCGTTTTAGCATTTACAGGGTGCAAAGAATGGCCTGGCAACCGTTCATTTCAGTGAGGGGTGTCTTGCTATTCAGTTATAAAATACATTAAAATAATCGGTTGCACATGTGCAGCGGGTAATTGTGATGATGGCAACAACTGGGCAACAAAAAAGCTTTGCAGAGCTCAATACCTATTTCCGTTTGCCACTCAACAAAAACACTCTGAGCCGGGTTGTCTGTCAGCAACCTTTAATGTTTGGCTGTTTGAACTAAGGATGTTTAGAGGAAGGAGTGTCCGGTGCTAAGCAGTGGAGAGTATGGTAAATAGACCTTTTCTTTGTTTCTTTCCTCTCTTCTTATTGAATGTCACACGTTCATCCTGTGCTCATATCCAGCCCTAATAGAGTGATTGTGTATGAACACCTGTGTCTGAGAGTTCATATAATTGCATGTGAGGTGAACATGTATTTGCATCTAGCAAAAAAAAACAGAAAAACATCCAATGCACCTGTGCAGAGGGTGTGACTGGGTTTTGTCCAATACTAAACATGAGCATGTTGTTATTAGCAACGCCAAACAGAGAAGCATTGATAGAGCATTTTGTTTCCGTGTGTGTGTGTGTGTGTGTGTGTGTGTGTGTGTGTGTGTGTGTGTGTGTGTGTGTGTGTGTGTGTGTGTGTGTGTGTGTGTGTGTGTGTGTGTGTGTGCGCGCGTGTGTGTGCGTGTGTTTTAGATACCTGATAGCAGCAGCTCTGAATGATTCACAGCAAAAACATCTCGTTATTAGTGGCTGCAGTGTCCTTAAATATATTTCAGGATTATTTTAGTTTTGTATTCCCATTACTTTTTATTTTTAGATACCTTGAGATTCTTTTGTCAATGTCTGTGTTTGTGATAGTTTAATTGAGATTTTTCAACCAATATATGTGAAAATGCCTTGTTGTAATATATGACTATATATTATATTATTTAACATATTATATATATATATATTTATATATATTATATATATTTTATTTTGCTCTACAAATAGCTGCTGCCGTTTTGTTATGTATTTATGTATTTGTTTTCATTCAATTCAGTTGAATTTAATTTAATTTCCAGACAATAAAAAACAAATACTGAAGAACAATATTTGTTATCTAATATCAATATTACATAGGCATCGCCAGATGGGTAAATAAACTTCCACTGATCTAGCTCATGTCAGATGTATAACGTGCAGGTTTTGGTACCATTAAACAACATAGCATCAGTTATGCTATTCACTACTTTACCTACACATGTATACACATGTTTACACGACCATGTATATACAGTATACGTTTCCTTATCCCGGCCTGACGTCGGTACATTTCTGCAGATGAACATCCCTTACTTTATTTAGGCATTTAATTTATAGGATGTTTCTTACCCCAGTGGGTCTAATTCAGTTATTACTATCTGTTACTATCAACTATTTATCTTGAAGTGTTTTTTTATTTTGCTGTTGAGACATGAAGCCCGACCCACACACACACACACACACACACACACACACACACACACACTGGTCCTGCTAATGGCTCATTCCTTTGGTTGCTCTGGAACGAGACCAACACAAGTCTCAGGACCCGTCTCACAGTCCAGCTTCCCAGCACGCTATGGAAATTGACCAGATTAGCAAGTAATTTATTTAGTGTTAAGTTGAATTGCTATGGGGATAGGATCAGCTCACTTAACTTCAAAAGAAAGCCTACTTAGTTTTACCTTCGGCTTGTGTTACCTTTGGAAAGAGCTAGGCTAGCTGCTTCCCTTTGTTTCCAGTCATTGTGCTAAGATAAGCTAAGCTGCTGCGAGGTTGGTCAATTGCAATATTTACCCTAATTGTAACAAAGCTTGTAGTTTGACCAAGTGAATATCTGTTTTGTCTGTATATGAAGCCAGTTTGTTATTGCTTTGTTATTGCCAGTTCTGGACATTCAACACCATAAATTAGTTGTATCCTCCATCGTTGAGTACCAGCAGTGGTCAACGCAGCAATTGGCTGTGGCCACAAAGGTCACCGCAGCTCAGTCAGAGTTCAGTGCACCAAATACACACAGTCTTTTCCCGTGCCTGTGTTAATACAGCATAACTCTCTGCCAGAAAGCTAATAAGCATATTTACCAAAATGTTACTTTAGAGGGGATTAGTTTGCTAGAAGAATCCTTGTTTTTTGTGATAGCTTTACTGTAGAGCCATTTGCTAAAAGTGTCCTCCTCATTGATTTAAGTGTCTCTGACTAAAACGAAAATAAATCCACCCAGATGGCCATTTTTTTGCAGGGTACCAGCTTTAGCAGGGCAGGTTTGGCTGCTCTCCATGTTCCACACTGTATGTATGTTCTGATGCAGCGCAGCAGAAACTGTTGACTCAGTGCTCTAAAAACATCAGGCGGAACAAAGAGAGACTGTCTAGTCAACAGCCACGGCCAGAGAGCAGCGAGCACCTTACTAATCCTGATGTTAAAAGTAAACTTCACCAACTCCCAAAACACTCTTATGCAACCATTCTGAGGGGCCGGTGGCTGATACCACTGCATCGGTGGACAACTGTGCTCCTGGTGTGTTTTCAGTAACTCATTCCCACACGCTCACTTTATTTAAGTGAAAACTTTACACAAGTGAGAAAATATTGAGCAGGCAGAAGAGAAAGTGTGAGAGAGCCCTCTCCGCTGACAGCTTGGACTCTTCTCTAACTCCTTCTGACACTGGCTCATGAATGTCACTCATCTCAGCCTCTGGGTGACGGGCTGTATGTGAGTGTGCGATAGAGCTCGGACTTCTCTGTCTCCCTGTGCACACTTCTCATCTACGCTCGCTTACTGTATCTGCAGAAATCTCCAGCCAGACTCTGAATCATCCACCTCCTTCCCAAGCACTCTGACTCACGCCTCAAGTAGACTTGTGTCCATTCTTCAGTGGTATTCCCCCCCCCCCCCCACACACACACACACACACTCCTTCATTTTTTGCTTACATTCTTCGCTACGGGATGTGAAAACAGACTTGAGACAGGGGTCAAAGCGAGTGAGTCCATAGCCACCTGCTGGTCCTCAGAAACAGGCTCCAGGCTGTGTGGTGGGGGGTGGCAGGAGAATAATTAGTCTACTTTTATCTCTGCACTAAAAACAGAAAAGATCCAACCACTTCCTTTAATGCAGCACTCTTTTAAGTTATGTGTTAAACTGGTCGTTGCATTGAGAATCACCAGTATTGGTTGTTTCATTGCACACTGCGGCTCCAAATATAAATAGTCCGCATTGGTCTGACAAGGCCGGCTTTATGGAGCAAGCTGTCACCTTTATCCAGTTGGGTGTCTGAATATCAGAGGCTCCCTGGAACAAAGAGCTGCTTCAGAGAAACAAGAAATTACATTGACAAAGAGAGCCTGTTGATGAGAGGCACAGATCTGCCTAATGAGAACCAAAGTTATATGTTCTGGTATTCAAATATCATTGGAAACTACCGTATTGTTGTGAGGTATGTTATCTATTCATCACCTCTGGGGATGAGACAGTTTGATTCTTTCTCCCAGTAATGTTGACTATACAAATTTTAGGAGTCATTCTGAGTATTGTATGTAGGTTATGTTCTGGTCACAGTATATAACATCCTGTATAAATGCAAAATGCATCCAACAAAGAGCACAGAACAGGACTTTCTTGGATCAGTCACTTAATTCAATTTACTTGAAGCTGCACATATCAATATTTTCATGTCACCAATGATTATGTGTAACATGAAAGGAGTCGCTCACTGTGACAAACACATAGAGAAGTATTCTCTAACTTTGCAATGACACTTTTAGCATCTTTCAGCTTATTGTTTTGGTTTTGTGGAACACAACTTAAAGGTTTTGGTTCAGTCTCATCACTCTCATCAACCTTGTTTCTATCAGGAAGCTGTTTTCAGGGAAAGACTTTTGTGATCCCAATTTTAGCTACCTGCCAGAACCAAAATGCAGACGGACAACTAGCTAGTGAAGAAAGTAAAGCATTTAGCATCTTAAGAGCCAGATCCTTCGCTCAGAAGTTGGTAGAGACCAAAACAGAGCTAGAAGAAGAGAAATTGGATCACTCAATCAGTTGAATTTATTTACATAAAAATAATTTTATAAAACTTTATTTCTGCAGGTTTGGCGTCTTCATACTGACCCACACCACTTTTGTCTAACATACAATAATTCTGACCACCACTCATGAAGCTGCACAAAGGAGCAGTACATCAGATCTTATGTATTGGGAAATGTCTGTAGTCAAAGACATTTGCGTTATAACTTATAAATGTCAAAGTGGGCTAATTATATGTACATGAAATGTAATTTAGCTTGAGACCATCAAACAAAATGTCACTTCTGTACATTCACATGAAATGCCACGGATTGGATTTCTCCCAATTGTTGTGGAGTGTTAAACCTCTTGTGTATATAGACACACGCAGATGATGTGATGAGGGAGTGAATTCTGCACGGTCACATACGTAGCTGTCTGTTTTGATCAGAATTATAATGACAACAGAGCAGGTGTCTTTGAGCTTGGGCTCATCTGTTGTTCTGTGCAGAGCTTACTGGGCAATGATGCCCCCATCCGCTCTCTCTCTCTCTCTCTCTCTCTCTCTCTCTCTCTCTCTCTCTCTCTCTCTCTCTCTCTCTCTCTCTCTCTCTCTCTCTCTCTCTCTCTCTCTCTCTCGCACTCTCTCTGGACATACATGTGGAGGAGGACGAGGCTGACAAGGTGCCCAGGAAAGAGGAGGAAAAAGTTAAGCCTCTTTCCTGGGCTTTAATCATAATAGGAGTTATCTGGTGTGTAATTTGTAGCTGGGTGGCACCTAAATAAAACCCCTTTCCGTCCTCCCACTCCTCACATTCACACAGACACATGTTAAGCTGCTGGAATCGCTCTGTGATGACACAAGCAGCTTTTGATGTTCTCCTCTATGATAAATTGCGACTGCAGTGGGACATGGCATAAAACTGTGATCGTCTGAAGAGAGACAAAGTGCAGAGAAGTTCTTATCGGTGCACAGCTGTTATCCAGAGCAGATAATCATTCCTCTTATAGTCAGCCAACCACACCACAGGCAGCTCCAGGAAGGACACCGCCCTTCGTTGAATGTGGCTGCACCGCGTTTCATCTACTCCTCAGCTCTCACTTGTTCAGACTGTGTTCTGTATCAAGTTACTTCTGTAACTTTACAAAAGATATCAAAGTACAATTTAGTTTTTCGTGAAATAAAATTTTAGTCAGCAGCTGTTTTGTATGTCCAAGTTTGCATATACAAAATCAGGAGGAGGATGAGCCTTTGGTCATGCCAAAAATAAACTTAATCATCCACTGCTGCGCCTTCATATTTACTGGGGTCACATTAAATACTGCTACCAATGAGTTGTTTAACAACTTGCTGTTGAACAAAGCCAAGAGGCTTCCGCTGAATAACTAAGACATCTGTACATATTACTTTTCTTTTCTTTTTAGCACACAGAGTTCTTTATGCAAGGACAAAGTAATGTCAGTGAAAACAGGAGAAAGAAAGGACCCATATTTGTATTAGAAGGGGTCAACAGAGTTGCACAAGCCTGTTTGTCCAGATGGAAGTCAGCTGTTAAATGTAAACATACTGACATTTAAGGGCAGTGGTTGAAGTCTATAATAATAATATGTACCAAGATATACGGCAAAAGGGTTTATCTGTTTTATAATGTTCAGTCTACTGTATTTAGAGGGGTTGGTGGAAAACCAAAACAGAGCTAAAAGGAATATTAATGTTGGTTTGTTTGTGGACTACAGTTTTGAAGCCACGTTGTTACTGTATTTTATTCTATTTAATTGTGTACTCGCCACTTTACTTTCTTGTTCTTTTGCTGTAACACGGTAAATGTCCCCGTCGTGGGACTAATAAAGGATTTCTGATTCTGATTCTGAAGTTTGGTGCTTTGGCAGTCGCATCTTAGTTTGTTTCACTAGAAGGGACACAAGAGGGTGTAGCTAAGCACAACCGAATGCTGAACAAGACAATCGCAGGCGGCCAAAATGCCACAATTAACTTTCATGAACTGAAAACACACTGTTACTGTTAAAATGAAAACATGAGAGGACACAGACAGGACACACTGTGGTAGCAACCTGTCAATCACAAGCCCTAAAACATACCCTGATTTATCGTCTATTTTAATCGAAAATGTTTACTGAGGTAATGATGTCGCCCCCTGCTGGATATCAGAGAGAATGCAAGTTTAAGACACTTCTGCATTGTCTTCACTTTTTTCAGACTAAAACTCCAAACTAATGCAATTGTTGCATGCTGGATGTGTGACTAGTCAACTGTCTGCTAACACATTTTCCATATCAACCAACCATATCAATGAGTTGACAATATGTCTCTGTTGTGTTTCTAGAATGTTCTTCTGCCCCCCAGTGGCTGCCGCAGCAAGATCATTATTTTACTTTTTTGTTTGTTAGGTTCCCTGTTCCTTAAACAAAAAGTAATGTTGTAATAAAGATGTCTGACCTTTAGGCTTAACCTCTAACCACTTGTCTTTCTTCTTTCTCTCCCCTCAGGACAGGAGAGCTTTAACTCTCGCTCGCTGGCCCTGCAGGCCCAGAAGAAGATCCTGAGCAAGATGGCAACCATGGTGGTGGCCAACATGCTGACAGATGACACCAGCAGTGAGATCTTGGACGAGCTCTACAAGACCAGCCGGGAGTTCACCAAGAGCAAGAAGGAGGCCCACAAGATAATCAAGGACGTCATCAAGATCGCCCTGAAGATCGGCATCCTGTACCGTAACCATCAGTTCAGCCCCGACGAGCTGGACACAGTGGAGCGCTTCAAGAAGAAGATGAACCAGGCGGCCATGACGGCAGGTGTCGTTCTACGAGGTGGAGTACACCTTTGACAGGAATATTCTGTCTGAGCTCCTGCAGGATTGCAGGGACCTACTTCACACCCTGGTCGAGCAGCACCTGACGACGCGCTCACATGCACGCATTGATCACGTTTTCAACCATTTTGCCCATGGGGAGTACCTGGCCCAGCTGTACGGGGACAGAGAGGAGTACAGACTCTCCCTGAGGAAGATCTGCAACGGTATCAACAAACTGCTGGATGAAGGAACGCTTTAACCTCAAACACATGACCTCTTTCGTCTCTAGCTCTTTCTGTTGCTGGTCTCTCCTGCCTCCTTCTTTTTCCTTTTCACTTGCTCACCCCTGACCTCTCACATCCTCTGCCTTCTTTTTGCTCCCGTCTTCCTGTCTCTTCATCATCCATTACCATGAAGCGAGCTGTAACATCCTGCTGCTCTGGTTCAATGAGGGAATTTTATGGACTGTCTTTCCACTCCGTGCATCATTGCTGCACACTGGGACAGCCTGTGTCATGATTTATGCATTATAGCATTCCCTTTGTGTACTGTACCAATGGCCAAAAAACATACATTAGGTATAGTTGGATATGGAAGATAATCAGTAGTAATCAGTCTCTCTTTGTGTGTGTGTGTGTGTGTGTGTGTGTGTGTGTGTGTGTGTGTGTGTGTGTGTGTGTGTGTGTATGTGTGTGTGTGTGTGTGTGTGTGTGTGTGTGTGTGTGTGTGTGTGTGTGTGTGCGCCCATGTGTCTGTATGGGATTCGCTTGAATAATGTGTTTGTACATAAGACCAACTATGACATGACGTGTGTATTATGTAACTGTGTCAATCTTCTCTACAAGGGTGTAACACTTGTCTTTTATTAAAGATTTCTGGTAAACATTATTTTGCAATTCTTCTCAACAACCTCCATGTGAACTACAGAAATGTTTTAGGTAAGATGGGTTTGTTCCAGTCATAATAATAATTTTCTCTTATGAGACTAATTTCTGAGACATGTAAAGGAAAATAATGCTAAAGTTGCTTTCAGATTAATGTCTCAAATTCACTAAAACAAAAATTACTAAAGATTTTACCGCCTATTTTTCAAGGGGAAACAGCCACCATGACAGAAAATGCATCGGTGGATCGGATCTTGAAAATAAGCCACAAATGGTGCATTAAGCTACCACTTTCCCGTCCATTTGGCCCACATGCACGCCAAGCATAAATTTGCCAACACTCATTCTGAAGTGAGCAGGAAAAACAGTGATTTGTCATTTCTGTTTTTTTAGATGCCCTCTGGTGTGCTCTGCTCTCCAGTCCAGGAAAACATATTACTGGTGGCTTGGTGTGACTCCAGCTGAATTATGTTATCTCTGTCTCCTTGTAGAAACCCAAAATAGAAAGACCACCCACCCATTGAGCCTCTATTTGCTCTCACACGCTGACAGGCAGAAACACGTATCAAGTGAACCATGTAGTCGTAGTAAATTTAAATTTAAATGGTATTGGACATTAAGAGAAAAGTGGCATTTGTGTGAAACACGTAATTCATAATGTAGAATAGAAGATGACACACACACACACACACACACACACACACACACACACACACACACACACACACACACACACACACATCTTTTGATGTTTTCCTGGATTTGACTGAGATTTTAGAAACTGATCTTTTTTGTTATTTAACCTCCAAAAGCCTGCAGGGAAACTAAACAATGTGGTTTGGAACAGCTCATTCACATTGACACAAACAAGTGAATTAAGTAGTAGTAATCAATCACATATGTAGTTTTGGTCAGAGACTAGTTTCGATCATTAAATACAGTAGGTTCAGAGAGAAGTATCAATCTTCTTCTCTGCAAAACACGATCTTTCCTTTAACCCTAATTTCATCACACCCTTGACCTCATTTTAACCTTAAACCACCACATTAGTGTTGCACTAAAGTTGGGAGACTAATACAAATCGTAGTACCCAGTAAAATTACCCAGTATGAGTTAAATCAGTGGAGTTTAAAACTAAAACAGATAAAAGATGTTCCTATGATAAGGTGTTATAAACTCACACTGGTTCTCAGAAATGCAGGACCACACAAACAAAACAAAACATTTATGGACCTTTTCAGTGGAACAGCCTGTGGCTGGATGAACTCCCAAAGCTGCCAGCCAAAGGATCAGAGGTCTAGGAAGAAATCAGCAGCATCATCTGTCAGCTGTTGTACGAGAGGCCCAACTGCTGATAACACCGCTGGCAGGTCACATGTTTAATCCCTACATTAGGACGTGTGACCTTTTGAGAAGCAACAAAGGCTGTAACCTGCCTGAAGGTGATGCAAATAGTAAACTAATAAAAATAACATATTGTTATAACAAAACAGGAGTTGGCAGTGTGACTGATGTTCAGTGGCATTTCATCTACAAATAAGTTTCACTGAGGGCGATGCTCTCATAAACCAGTGGAACTAATTAGAAATAATATCATATAAAATGTATCAAAAGTATTTAGTGTGTTACAGCTGGGTGCTTTTCTCTGTCAACACTGCTGTTCGAATGGAACAAAGAACACTCTTCAAATGGGACGTATTTACACAGACACGATGACCACAGAATTATTTTCAGATTAATCGTTTCCACACAAAGGGTTGTTTGTCCCAAGTAACCACAGGATTTCTTGGAAAACACTGAACAAATAAAGTATCCTCTGCATAGTGTTTGAAAAAGACTGTAAATATATGACATATCAAAAGCTTCCCTGCTCTACAAAGTCACCGCTGCAGCCTTTGAAGTCATACAAACAGTTTGGGTCTGATATAAAGGGCGAATTCATTTCCTTCCATATCTGCCTTGTTCTCTGGAGACAGCATGTTTACTGTTTAGACCTTCCCAAAAGAGTCAAAGGGCATTTACAAATAACAGAAAAAGACAAATAAATACAGGGGTCAACGGTGCACCACCCAACACACACTCATTGCACACCCACAGCCAGTGACAAGGATTCTCATGTATTTGTGTGTTTTCTCCCCCCAATGTCAACCAACTACACTTGCACGTCATGGCGCAAACGTTGAGAAACTTCCATCATCAACCCTCCAGAAATGTTAACAAATGTTTATGCTGAAAATCCTCAGAGGTAAACTCCACAGATTTTACACACCACAGTCTGTTTGTGGAATATGACTGCATATATAAAAATATTTAAAAAAGTGCATAAAGCCTTTTAAGGATCTGATAAATTGCCTCGAGTGATGTCACTTGTGTCAGCGTCGGATCGGGCTGAAGTCTACAAGTATATTTATTGTTGCTTTGGACATAGGTGGTCATGTTAGTTTGTGTTGCTCCACTACTGTGTACGTTGACATTTAATAAAAATGATTTTGTATCCTGAAGATGTTCTTTAATTCAACAGTAGAATCATATATCTTCATCAAACATTTTCTTCAACCCCTCGGTTTTTTTTCTTTGAAAAATGTAACACAGTTTACTCTTTAACTGACCTTTGTTACACTTTTGTTAAGTACAATTGAGTAAAGTATCTAGTACTCTTTCCATCCCTGATGATATGTAGGCCTGTGTGTAACCAAAGTCTCATTTCAGCCCAAACTGTGGTATATTTAGTGAACACAGGATGGCAGTATATTCACTATATAGACCACGGTATAGGTCTAGGAATAATCTTCTTTAGCATATACAGATATAATTGTGTTAATGAAAATTAGGTTTGTGCCTAAAAATATTCACAGAAAGCAATAGTTAGAATAGAATATAATCAAGTAAGAATTGAAATAATGAGCACAAAACTATAATGTGAAACAATCTCACTTAAACACAGAGAGTTAAACTAAACGTGACTAAGACCAAAAAACTTTTGAAGAACAAAACAGATGATTTGAAAAACTCTTTAATTATTTGATATAATAATTATAGTAATAGTAATTCATGTCCAATGAGGCTTTGCCACTGCTTCTGTGGCTAAGATCAGGTTGTTGTTGTTGAATGTTAATGACAACATGAACCAAGTAGTGTTGATTGTTTTATTTATGATGAGTGGGTCGAAATGTAATAAAGCTGGACGAGGGCAGCAGTAAACCTTCATTCATCTTGAATTTTGAACAGAGAAGGTCTGTCTTATGTTTAAACTTTTTTAGAAAGACTGATTAAATGAACCATCTGTGAGAAAATATGAGCAGAGGCTATCTTAGAGTTTATACAAATAAAGAGTGAACTAGTGCAGCGTTTACAGGGGATGGGAATTAGCGAAATGTACAATTAGAGCCAAATCAGTAGATTACAAGAGATGGCGTCTTTTAGTGTTTTACAAGAGGTCAGGAAGTCCTTGTGAATGTCCTCTCTCAGGGAGGAAGCTGGCAGATAAAGAGTGTTTGGTTTTGGGGTTTCTTTTTGTTTACATGTTGACATTTTGTCAAGGTGCTTCTGGACAAATCAAATGACGAAAGAGTGTAATTACAGCCAATACGCACAAGATGTCAGTAGCGTCATGCATTGTGCACTTGGTGACAAACTGAGCAAGACTGACACAGAACAGATCAGATATGATGGTAGACAAATAAATCAAGCTGATGAAACTAAGATGATCCGTTGTTCTGATTTTCACCGCTTTTGGATGATTACATGGAGATGTGTTTTTCCTACTGGCCTGAGTATCTCCTAGACATTTCTCTTGGCAGTTGTCCTGTTCTTTAGTGCTGAGGCAGGCAGAGGACAGGAAGTAAAGTCATCCCACAGGAGGTGGCAAGCATCCCATACTGCACTGCACAGGGCAAAGTAATAAGGCAGAATTAATTTTACGATCTTAAAGCATCTGCACTGAGTAGGCAAAAATATTTAAAGATAATGATGATTATGATACAGTCTTAATGTTTTCTTCATTCTATCATTAAGGGAATGAACATTTTCTCAACTCACGTAAAACAAATGGCTCGGTGAACACATACATCCTGACACCGAGCAAAACATGTTGCATTATCTTTATGACAACCTTTTAGGGAACACATGGTGTTGTTGTATTAGACTGAATGCTGAGTTATTGTGTCTACTCCTTATACATACTGCTCATCATGCTAATAAACCTGAAGTGTATATAGTGCTCCCTGCTTGATACATGTTGTATACATTGTGTAATATATTTTCTATACTTCAATCACTGAAACCTTCCTTTAAACAGTTACATTACACACCCATCACAACTACCCCTTCTGAGTTGATTCTATTAAAAGCATAAGAGGCATCAACACTTAACTATGCTATGTAGGAAAGCAGGAGGTGTGTGTGCATGAGAATGATACTGAAAATAAAGTCCTGTGTCAGGTGGAGCTGCCCACACAAGTGTTTTCACTTGGGCTGCTTGATTCTTCTCAGGATTGTGTACAAACTGAGCTTAATCGACTTTTTCCTCACTGCTCTGTTAGTTTTGTTGCACAGCTTCAAGCTGAGAGGAGGTCGAATCAGCGAGAGTTATTGAAAACTCCTGCGTGGGTTTTGGTGGCCTTTTATACTGTATTTATAGACCTTTTTCATGGTAGGAAAAGCACAGGTGTAAATAATACGATTTCAGGTCCTAGCATTGTGCATGCTGCATGAATGGAATGGAACCATCTGTAAAGTTGCTAGTAACACTTGTACTTTTCTTATATAAAATACGTCTTCTGTGAAATTCTGTTGAATGCACCTAAAAGAAAGTGTAACTGTGACACACACACACACACACACACACACACACACACACACACACACACACACACACACACACACACACACACACACACACACACACACACACACACACACTAAAGGCATACAGACCAGCCAACAATGATACTAAATCATAACAGTGTGAAACCTTCTCTCCTACATACTGTGTGGGGAAAAGAACAACTGACGGTAAACAACATTTTATCAACGACATTCACTCACTCAGTGGAAGTACTCAGATCTTGAATTTTAGTAGTAAAAATCTAAAGATTATCCTTTACACGTAAAACTCCTGAAATGTTACTTAAATAAATGTACTTTAAGCATCAAAAGTAAAAGTACTCATGTAGAATGGCTCCTTTCAAAGTTATGTTATTATATAGTATTATAATCTGGTTCTATCACTCATAAATGCAAGTAGGAGCATTGTAATGTTGTAGTTGTTCAATTTAAGGCCCACTTTAGATATTACTGGGTATATTAGTAGTATAGTACTGCATCATATCATATAAACATAACCTGAGTTTCTTATGTAGAAAGTAACCATAAGTAGCCATAAGTGTCGAATAAATGTAGTGGTGTAAAAAGGGAAATATTTGCCTCTGAAATGTTTTTAGTTACATTCCATCTGATCAGATGCATTTTAATCTCAGACATGAGGCTTTCATAAACCAGAGGATTAACAGTGACAGGCCATGTCATCTACGTCATATGCCCTGATGCTACCGAGGACTTGCTTTTCATAATGACTTCTGATTTCACCTCATTTATGACATGTTTTACCCCAATTTGAAGACATTTATATTCCTGTTATAATAAGTGCAATATATTCAGTTAGGATGAGAAGAACTTTCCATGTGAAATGAAACCACTTTGTTTGGGAGCATCACTTCGGCACACTGGAAACTGAACCTGATAACACCTGAATCATCCATACGAGACGTGAGCATGGATCTAATTAGCAACACCCTGATCGTATGCAAGCAAAAGTGACCTAATATATCATCCCCGTTGTTCGTGTGTTTAATTGTTTGCCGTTTTAATATCGGTTGCTGTTGACTGGGCAGTGGAAGAAATACAATCATGACGCAGGTTGTGTGTGACGCACGACATGGGCGGATTTTCTGCTCTAACGCTGCGAAAAATACTCCACTCAGCATTTAGTTCTCTCCTGCACACTTAGTAATGTTATGGGTTAACGATTAGGCAAATAATTTACTGTAATACAAACATTGCTTACTTCCAGTGCAGTCTCACTTGTTTCTTAGGATGTTTCTGCAAAAAGTGATTTTGAATGATGGTTGAAAATGTTCTCCCCGTTAGTATCGAGACATGTCTACTTATGTAAAAATAAATTAAAAAATAAAGCAATAATATGTTCAATCATCTTATTGCATTCTTATATTGTTGCCCCTGATCAACAATGGGACACTTATATTTAAGGACTCCACCAGCTGAAATGTTTTGAGTAAAATGGGCACTTTTTGCAGTGTTCACCTCCTCTTCCTCCTCCCTCTCCTCCTCCCCCTCCTCCTCCTCCTCCTCCTCTGTAAAGACAGAGGGGGCAGGTCTTGTAGTGGCCTCTACTGTCTTGGCAGGTGATTCTAAAGCTCACACGGGGTTTGAAGAACCTCCCTACTTATCTGGTTATAATTATAGAGAGGTGACCTGGTTTCAGCACCGCCGCTCGTCAACAGCTCCGGTACACAGCGGAGATTTGACCAGCCCCTCCCCGCCCGGTACGTCTGACAGAGCGGGTACTCCAAGGCGCAGCCTCCGTGGCAGTTTCAGCACCAGCAGCCGGTCGGAGCGGAGCTGTCCACACATTCAGCACTTTACTTGTGGAGGAGGGAACCACAGACAGCAACACAGCCAGGATTTTTCTTCCTCCTGGACACTTCAGAATGGCGTCAAAATACCTCGGCCTTTTCGTCCTTTTCCAGCTTCTAGCCATGAATGTAGTGAGCCAGATATCTGCCTTCCCCACACCTACAGCCTCAACGGATGGTGAGTTAGCCATCGATCCCAACCGTGAGCTAGAAATGTATTGTGTTAATAATCATAATCATAATGTGTTTAAAACTGTATAAATGTTATTGAAAATTGTTACTGAAGGGAGTCAGGAATTTCCAAAAATCGCCACAAAGTATAAGGTCATAACACTCTCGATTTATCAGCACACATGGTGCCTGAAATACCTTAGAAAATACTACAAGGTTAAACTCATGACTGATAATCTTATCCTTAAAAAGATTTGTTTAAATATCTGGAGAGAAACTACAGTTGACCGTTACACGTTGCACACTTTGTACAGTATGCTACACTTATAGACATTTAAAGGGATATTATTAGATTTTATTTTAATTAACTATTTCTGTTCTGCTTTAGGGTTTGTACATCAGGAGCTCGATTGTTTTTTCGTAAACCTGTTGACTAAAAAAACGTGATAAAAATGCAGTGCCTTTAAAGTTGAGCTCCAGCCCAGCAGTGACTGGCAGAGTTTTTTAACGACGCCTGGTCTCGTGTTATTATGGCCGCTTGTGGTCTATTTTCGCCGCAGTTTAATCTTTTGTTTGATAATCCGATTAAGCTCTGCCTCTGCAGTGCATGTGGGAGCAGAAACGATCATATAAATCTGAAAGATACAAATGTATTAAAATTATAAAAAGATATGTGTCACTTTTAATAGAAGTAGCACTACTAGTAGTAGTAGTACGTAATTTTATATTTGTTAAAAGGTACATTTATCTATGTGCCAATTACTTTTGTAACCTACAAAAAAATCTGAGTCTGTTTATTTATAATAATGTCTGATTTGGCCCACCAGTTTAGTAATTACATGATTGTGTTATGTTGCAGACAAAACTGTGTACAATAGACAGTTAACAGAGGAAAGACCACTACAAGAGCAGGTAAGCCCTCTTTCTCCATGTCTCATAGCTAATTAAATTAAATCTCATCCAAATAGGCTTATTTGTCACTTGTGTATTATTAATCACAGTTTATATCCTGTTTGTTTAATGTTTGTCATTTCTCCAGATTGCTGAGGCGGACAGTGTAAAGGCTGCAGTACAGTCTGCTGGTAAGAGGAAACCTTACTGCCAATCAATTAATGACTTTATTTCCGCCTGCTGGGTCATGTTGCATCACTTCCAGTAAAACATGCTTCATCTCTACAGAAAAACAACAACTAATAGAACCACATTAATATGAGACGAGCTCATCTCCACCACTTGTGTTTCTCCTGTTGAATCATTTCCTCTCTGCTCCCTTTCAGAGAGCAAGCGTCCCTCTGCCTCCAAGGACGCAGAGTCAGAGCAGGACCTTGATGACTTCACCGTGCTGAAGTCACTGGCTGATGGCCAGAAATCAAAGGAGGCCACTGAGGTGCCACTGAAGAAGGCTCAGTACGCTCCAGATGAATCAGACTCCACCAAGAGCCGACGTCTGGCTGAGGACTACGACTCCACCAAGAACGGTATGGACTACGGCAAGTACCAGGGTACGCACACCTGTCACCATGCACCTCCTCCTGGCATGGTTTGTAAAGGTGCAGTGGGTTCTCTGACCTTTTCCACCATGGCCAAGGGCAGGCCTCATGCCACATACTTCTCTCTGTCACTGGCAGGCCACCAGGCAGACATTTTAAGAAAGAGAAGGCAGAGAAAACACGTGGGTGTGTGATGGGGATAAGCAGAGACAGATAGAAAGAGTCAAAGACAGAACACGTGCTTGCGAGAGAGAAAGATTATCCTCTCCCTCAGCAGTAGTGAAAGCTTGTGCTGGGCTACTATACCAGCTTCTTCTCTACACAGGATTCAATACGTGGCTTGGATCTTTCTCCGAGATGCCGACCATTCATTTTGGAATTCATAGGCCTATTTGTAAGGTCACTCAAAAAAACAATAAATAGCTGATATCTACATAGATAGTGAGTCTCAATAGATGTTATCAAATCAGCACACATTTCTGTGTATGCGCATGTAATTTGATATCTCAGGACAATAATCAGCATAAAGCAGAGACACCGAGGTGAGATGACTCAGACGCAAAGCGCTGAGTGCTACACTTCATTGATTCATGTGGTTGGCCCGGCAATGACAACCAGCTCGTCAGGTTACTCTACATCTATATTTAGCAAGCGCAGTCTGGATTTCATTTGTTATTTCCAGGAGTGACACAGAAATGTGTTTGAAGGTAAAATCACAGATGATTCAACCCACCAGTACGGGCAAAAGTATTCTGGCACTGATTATTTTTATCGGCGTGGACATTGGGAAGCAGCAGGAGCTGTTATGTAACAGTTAAGCTGTAACAATTGCACATGATTTACTCAGTAATGCAGATATAGATATGCTGAATATGAAGAGAGGAGGGGGAAAATCATTAATTACAAACTCATGTTGTTCCACCTAATGAGAGAGAGAGAGAATTAGTTTCTAGGTTCAGGTTTAACATGTTATGGAACAATAGAGAGCCATTGAAGAGACGGATGGAGTAAAGTAGATAGAGGAGAAACAAGCTTCATGAAATCTCCTATGGGAAGAAAATGGAGAAAAAGAAGTCAGATTAAGAGTTAAAGCAGAAACACCTGCTTTAGACCTGCACACAGCTGATGTGTGTAAATGATAACATATGTGTCGTTTCCTCTCAGATGACCCAGAAAGCTTCCGTCAGGTTGACGGCACTCCGCTGACAGCAGAAGACATTGTCCAGAAGATCGCAAACAAGATCTACGAGGAGGACGACAGAGGAGTGTTCGACAGGATCGTCTTAAAATTGCTTAAACTGGGGCTGGTAGGTAGTGTGAGCTTGTATGCCGTTCGATTTGACACAGCGTGTAGCATGACATTTACTCAACAGGAACTCTCTCTGTCTCTGCGCTGCACTCCCTCTTTCCTCACCGGGAGGGGGAGAGATGTGTGAAATTGTGCTTCGTTCCATGATTCCGGCTGTATTTCTTTTTGACACTCAATAAGTAGTTAGGAGGTGTCCAAATTGTTTCCTGCGATGGTTCTCTCAGTGGCAGTAATCAATATGTGATCCATAGAGGTTTATAGACAGGACATGTTCTGTTTTTATCTTGCAGGACATTTGTTATAACACACAAGTTCTCAGTCTGTCTCTGTCTCTTTCTTCCTCTGTAGATCACAGACAGTCAGGCAGACACTCTGGAGTACCAGGTGGCCGAGGCTCTCCAGGACCTCATCACCAGAAACGCCAAGAACAACGAGATTGAGGACGTTGAGAGCAACGACCAAGAAATAAAGGGAGAGCAGGACGGCCAGGGCTCAGACGCAATCAAGGTAAAAAAAAAGAAAACCTGTAAAGAATCTATAGTTATGATAATGATAGCAATAAGGGTGACAACAATAACAACAACTAAAACATTTCCAGGACACGTTGGAGCCACCCAAGCAGCGCTACAATGAAGACGAGGAGGGCGAAGAAGAAAATGAGGATGAGGTTGAGGACGAGGTGGACAGGGATGCAGAAGAAGAAGAAGAAGAAGAAGAAGGGGGCAATAAGGAAGCCAAAACCTGGGTCAAAGATACTGGGGAGGGCAACGAGGTGAGCCCTGAAGACGGGCTCCAGGACCTGCAGTACTTCCCCAACTTCTACCGTCTGCTCCGGAGCCTCGACTCAGGTGAAAACACAAACACAGGCCGGGCTCGCTGTGACAGTTGTATCTCAGAGGCACACAAGTCATTGCTTCACAGCATCCTTCATCCAAAGTTAGACATTCTTCATCACAAGACCGGGACTGGAGAGCCGTTGTTGTCATGGAGATATTGTTCTCCAGGATGAGTCAAAGCTTGCCTTTGTTTCCACGACACATCTTCCTCGGAAGTGCAGATGAAACGCACACACATAACAAATTATTTATAATCCCATGGTCCTGACCCCCACAGTCAAACACCATGTGGTAACATTAACACCATGGTGACCAATTACCATTAGCAGAACATTAACCATAGACTCCATTCTGTAGCATTATTATTATTAACCATGTTTGTATATATTGTAGTATAATGCACATAGTTTTATATTCTTATTTATAATTTCTCCATGTTTATATATATTTCTATTTCTAGAAGGAGAGAAACTGTAACGTAAGCCAATAAACCCAATAAATAACTTCTGATTGTGATTCGTGATAGATGTGTTCTCTGGTGTGCTGTTGCAGATCAAGACGCGCAGGAGAGAGAGACATTGATTACCATCATGAAGACGCTGATCGACTTTGTGAAGATGATGGTGAAGTACGGTACCATCACGCCGGAGGAGGGAGTGTCCTATCTGGGTAAGACATAACACAAAACCAACACAGTTTATCTGTTAGTCTGCTACATTTAGTGTCACAACGTGAGGTGGGGAATCATAAAACCAGCGCCACATTCACATCATTTACAGTAAATATTAATATGTATCTGTAGGGCAGGGCGATAATTTGATGATGAAGTATATCTTTAGTGTGAGAGTGCCTCCTTGACCTTGGAGATAGTAGTTTGACAAAATAATCCTCACTAAAGCTTAATTTATTAGCTTTTACGTTGTGGTTGAAATGTCCAGATAAGTCCCATAAAGCATTGTAGACCTCGATTTAAGATAAACTTTAATCCAATTATTCTATATCCACTCTCTGGAATCATGATTATATGATCCTATTATGTTATTGTTGTACAAAATAATGTCAGAAAAGTAATTACTCTAAATAACTAAAAAGGAGGTTTTTGTTTTGCACTTGCGAAGAGTTTTGCTGATGTGACACATTACAGTAGAAGACAGTTGCTTGCTTTGAAGAATCTTATTTTGTGAGATTTTGCATACATTTGCTGTATCACATTATATATTAATACATACATTAATATTAATGTAAAATTGATTCCAACCCTGTTGAGCAGCTCTGTATGTGCGGCCTACATGTGGATGAAAGTTTCGATCCGTCCATTGCATTAGCCGAGCTAGTGCATTTCTCTGTCTCTGTGTGTTATGTATGTGTTTAATGTGTGTTCAGCCGAGCTAATGTTCCCTATCAACCGGTGCAGTGGAGTGTGAAGCCTGCACAGACAGATTAGTGTCAGGGGCGCCCTATATAACCAGGCTGGTGTTTATGGCTGACCATCACATCAATAGCCAGTGGAAAGGTCAGCCACCTGTAAGGGACAGCTGTCATCTCTCTGTGTGAGCCTCAGGAAACACAAAGCATCTCTCTCTCTGCTCGAATAACTCAGTCCCAGTCAGAAAAACTAAAATGATGTGATGTTTCTTACACGGGAGGGGGTTTAGTTGTGCTTTAAATTCAACTTGGCAGACGTGGTCTTTTCTAGGCCAGCTACATTATTGTTATAATCGTTAATGTGTCAATTATTTTTACAAATGTTTTCCAATCAATTAATGTTGAAATTGTAAAAAATGCCCAAAATTTTCACGAGCCCAATGTGATGCCTTCAAATGACTTCAATCCAACTGGCGGTAACATAGTACCAACGGTACAGCACATAGATAAGCAGCCAATCCTCACAGAGAATGTTTGGCTTTGTTGTTATATAAATCAAAAGCTGTCGACCAATGAATTTGAATGAATAATTTTTTCACTACTAGTCTTAACACAGGTGAGAAATATCATTTCTAGCTAATTAAAATATGTTTACAATGTGCATATGCAACGATAAAGAGCCACATTCAAATATAATAACGAAGGCTGACCGGCTGTAAAATGACTATTCATTAGTCTTTCAGATGACCCCTAGCAGCGGGTCCTGTCTCTTACAGCGGAGCAAATGACCACGGCGGATGTTACACACCAGAACAAAACCAATCATTTACCGTTACACAAGATGTGGGTTGTGGGTTTCCTAGGCAACCCCTTTGGCTTTATGTAGTTCAGATTGTGAGGACGGGATTCCTCCATTGCCTAGCAACGAGTTAATGCCCCCCCAGTCCAGTGAGTCACCAGGTACAGAACGCTACACACAGGGCTGTCAATCAACGCTAATCGGGTAATACAGGCCCCTAGATAGAGAGAGATGTAGAGGGGGACAGTGGGGGAGGAAGAAAGATGTGTGTGTGTGTGTGTGTGTGTGTGTGTGTGTGTGTGTGTGTGTGTGTGTGTGTGTGTGTGTGTGTGTGTGTGTGCGCAGAGGGGGAGGATGAAATAATAATGGTCTTCCACTGTGCTACAGGTGGGAGGAGGCAGATTAAATATACTGAAAGTGCAAGTGAGATGCTTGGAGATAATAAGAAATGAAAGGAGACTGGAGTGAACGCAGTTGAGACGAGAAATTGTAGGCTCCTTGATGCTCAGTTACTGTGCTGAAATGAAGCCATGTTTCTGCTATATCTTTATTTTCCTAATATCTAGATATATAATATCCTGTCACAATGACAAACTCCCGTAAGATCTGGACCCACGTTAGAAAGAAATAACCCTCTGCTAGACCTTTTCAAATGTGGGCGCCGTGCTGAGGCCACATGCTATTTCCATCACCACCACCATAGGTGTGGTTCTCCAAAAGACTATCGATGAACATATAAGAATAAACACAAGAACACTCATTCAGTGACGCCTTACTTTTTATTTATCACCGACAATGTTAAATAAAAAGTACGTTTAGAACTGCCATTTGTTTTACTTAAAATAAATTACTTACAATAAATCACCAAAATGTCAAATGTTTAACTTTAACAGAATTGTAATTCACCCAGGTGGAGAGGTGCTTCTTAGGAACTTGGGTCACATTTTACTTCAAGTCCCCCTATTTAACATTTATAAGCAATAGCCAATACAAACATTTAATAAATGTTTTGTAACACACAATAATGTTGTTGTAAACAGATATAAATGTCCTGTGAGGCACCCATAAGTGGAGATCATGAATGATGTTATGGTAAAACACATGTCTTCATAAGATGAAGTGCTGAAAATACTGTACATTAATGAACATGCATCCTTATATCTGCCTGCAACTGCATTATAGTGTGTAATACACTATGTATTAAATGTTTAAATAGTGCTTTATAAATGTTAAATAGAGGGACCTATAGTAAAGTGCTACATGATATAGAGGATGACAGCTGATCTCTGGGATGTGTGTATCTTCACAACATCTGCTTCTTCTATCTTTGAACATAATGTTTAGCCATTTGTTAATCCACAGAGGATTAGTTTACATTTAATTTCAGTCTCTTTGAACCGAATCCTGTTTGTCTTTTACATTCTCTGATCTTGATGTGAAAGTGTAAACCACTGTGAGTAACACACCCACACATGACAAATTAAATAACTAATAAATGTGGTTGTTTGGATCAATTATCCCTAAAGGCTGTTCTTACTGTACTTTCTAATCCAACTTTCAGTCCACAATGCATAACTAAATTAATGAACATTATAGGAGAAAATATCAAGGTTTTCGTCATTGTCATCGTCATACTCTTGAACCTCCGTTTCATTAATTAGATGAAACCCTTTTCTAATGATAATCGCCCTCTGAGTCACACAGGAACAGCGTGGGAGTGTCTGTAGAGTGAACTGACGTCACAATGCTGATCAAATCTAAGAGTAAATGTTTGGCCTGTTTCACCCACATGCAGAGAACCTGGATGCTATGATCGCCATGCAGACCAAGAACAAGCTGGGCAAGGCTCTCGGACCTCCTGACTTCACTGGACCCAACGGTAACATTACAAGTTATTCTCCAAGCATGTCAATCATCGGTCGAATCTTAACATTTTATTCAACATAATCAGATGTAATTAGTATATTAGGCGCGTAAGTAGAGGCTAATTGTTTTTTCTTATATATGGTTTAAAATATAATTTGATCATGTTTCTATCTACCAAACATTCAATGATCAACAGCATACCCGCAAGAGTTTTTAAATGTTTTAAGTTATACAAACCAACGTAGAAAGATGTGGGACAAAACTTCTAAGTCAGGGGTGTCAAACTCATTTTAGTTCATGGGCCAGATGCAGCCCACTTTTATTGGATCCTTTGGCGGGGCGGTTCTTTCCCTCGGGCCTTATGTTTGACATCCCCGTTCCAAGTAGTTGTAGGTTTTGGGGGCTTACATTTACCTTTATAGAAACAGTTTGAGATTTTGTGAAATATACTTATTTGCTTTTTGAGTTAGATGAGAACATTAATACCACTCTCAAATCTGTCGCTACAGCCAGTTAGCATAGCACAACGACAGGGGGAAATAGCTAGCCTCAGAAGATAAGAAAATCCGTCTACCAACACACAAAACTCATTTAATCTTGTTTGTTTAATCCTTATAAGAACCTAAATGTACAGAAAAGTCTACACTTCAGTTTTTGTACAGATAAAACTAATAAATATTCAACATGTTAAGTCGTCTCCGCCAGATCAAAAATGTTGAGCTACTGCAATAATTATTGCCAACTAAGCAACTTTTTGCTCTATGTGCTGTTTCTTTGCTTTAGGAAAGAACTTGGACGAGGACGACAACACCAAGGCTGAGGCCGCCAAGATGCAGAAGGAGTATGAGAACCTGAAAGACTCAACCAAGGAGGAGCAGCCATCAACTGAGACCAGTCAGTCCACTATCCAATCCTGATGACCAGAGCAATAGCTTTTTGTTTAGCGACATGATAACTTGCTAAAATAATTTGATACCATTATACCATTTTGCCCCTTAAAAATATAAACTATGTGCCTCGTAAATTGAGTTTTATTTCGTTTTTTTGAGTTATGATTTTATTGTTTTGTTTTGTGTCAAATGTTCCAAATAAATGCAGATTGCTCAATTATAGCAGATTCCTACCACATCAGTTTAATGAAGCAAAACATCATCTTAACTCTACCTCAGCGAAAGGTCTTCAAAATGAGCTTTAATGTAAATGGCCGAGACCATTTCATGTTGTTTTCACTCAGCAGGGCTGACAGGAAGTAAACAACACTGTGTAGTCTGGCCAATCATAGTTAAGTCCCTGCTTGTCCCTGAACTAGGCCAGTCCAATAACACTCACAGGAAAGCTTCTCCCAGCTGCCATTATTCTCTGTGCCTGTGAACTGAACTGTACCCGCTCATCAGTCTAATCCCCACAAACATACACGAAGGCACGCATAAAAATGAAAACCAAGACAAAACACAGAGAAGGATTACCACCAGGACATTTGTTTCAGCAGGAAATTACATAAATTCCGAGTAATGTCAATTTAAATATATATATATATATATATTGATGGAACATGGGGGCATGTGTTATAATCCAACTTTAATCTGTGGTTAATTAATAGTCTGATTTTGATTGGGGACAATCTTAAACTGTAGATATCATATACTTACTGTAGCTTCCTCTTTTCCACATTGAGTGCCAGAAAATGAAACAAGGATCTTCTGAGTGAATGTAGTACAGAAGTAGTAATGGCAAATTCATTTATTTTATATTTTCGAATACATTAAAGAGGAAGTTTTTCATGTCTCCTCTTTATTTTCTCCTTCTCTTTCCAGATCAGCCTGGCAAGTCAGAGACTTATCTGGAGGCCATCAGGAAGAACATTGAGTGGTTGAAGAAACACAACAAAGATGAAGGCAAAGATGGTGAGAAACAATTTCTTACTAAAATATTTCTATTTCAAGCAGTCAGTCTGAACTGCTCTCACTGTTCCAAGTTTTGAGGCAGACCAAAAAAACATCCTCAATTTGCAAACACTTGTCTCCTCACTAAACTGTGGTGTGTCACAGACAGGTCCGAGGCGACGCACTGAAGAACAGAACAATTTGAAGCCTCTTTTGTTAGCCCCAAATTTGCAATTAAAATGAGTGTGGGATATCAGGATAGATGCTTCACTCCAGACCTCATGAATATGGATAATTCTTGATGCGTCTGTCTTAATTCTAGTCCTAGTTCAGAGACAAAGGTCTATTCATTTGTTCCTTTTCTACCTGTTCCTCAACATTATAGTGTGTGCAACTGGGCATGTGTGAGAGGGTTTGAAAAGGACATGGTTGAATGGTTCATCATTTTAATTTCTATCTCAACGACACAAAAAAGCATGAAAGAATGAAAAGGCTTGAATGAAATGTATCTAGATTCATAGTGTTGGTGAGGGTGCATTTATATGTACTGCTTTATACACACTGTAACTGACTGCATTCATAAAAAAGCAGCATGTAACCCATAAACTGCATCAGTCCGCTGAGCTGTGGAAACTATGTGCACTCGTTTGACAGGAGAAGCCTGCTGTTGGACTCTCCACAGAGTAAAATCAATGGCCCAGTGATGCATTAAGCAGCAGAGAATGAAATGCTAATGAGTTCTCACTATTCAGGCCATCCGTCTACTGTGAATCATCAGGACATTTTAGACAAAAACAAAACTCAAACTCAAAACTCACTGAGATTTATATTTCCTGCTAAAGTTCAGTGGCCTGATCTAATCTGAGACAATCAATAAATGATTTAACCACTAGTGTGTCACATAAACAATCAAACGACAGAGAAATGAGACATAAAAACAAAGTTTGACCTAGATTCTTGTGTGTATCTTAAAGCATATAGATAGATAATAAAATAGATTTAAAAAAAAGGGCTGGGACTGAGTTTAAACTGCTGCAAAGTCCGGAGCCGAAGCAGCAGGGAAGTTTTGTTTTGGTGCTCATCTCCATCCTGGCTCTATATAGGGCACTTCATTAGCATTCTGGTGCGTGGAGCGGTAGTCTGGGACAACAGGGGCCTCCCCGCCTGCCCGTTAGTGATCTGGGCAGAGGAGACAGGCAGATAATGGTGTCAAAAACAGACAAGCGCACTCTGAAAATGCGCCCCAAAAATCACCCGATCTTCCTGTAGTGGCACTCTCAGTCGCTACAATGATACACTGCTTTTCTAACACACTTTGCATCACATTATACCTCATCTTTTTTCTCTCTCTCTCTCTTCGGAGAAAGTACAGCTGGAGGAGAACAAAAGCCTTTTCAACCAAAAAGCAGTGTCATAGTAACAGAGTGGGCGACGGGCCATTTATTGTGTTTACTCTACCACAGGCACTCATTAGGACAATCTCAGCGAGCTCTCTGTGTGCGTTTAAATGTGTGAGTGTGTGTGAGTGTACATCTACACACTGCACAGATTAGCCAGAGGAGCAGATGGACGTGGAAGCAACATCCTGGTCTTTGCCCTTTTGATCCTCGCAGCCAACATTGAGCAAGGCGGAGCTGTCTCTAATCACATCCAGTTCATACCTGCAAAGCAACACTGTATTGTTGAGCTGTTGCAATAAATTGCAGCTGTTAGAAATGTCATTAGAAAGGTTGTTGTGTGACTTCGTGGCTGTCCTCTGTCCTTCTGCTCCCCTTCGTTCCAGAGTCCATCAGAGCAGGGAGAAATGGTGCAGCAGCTGTTGGCCTGCCTGCTCTCTGAAACTCATTTGTTACCATGATGGATAATACAGAGTTAGCTTGTGTTCATTTCTAAATATAGCCACATCCTGCTGCGGCCTTATGGTGCTTTGTTAAATGAAATGACTGGTCTAGAGTTAGGTGAATACAAATGGTGCTTTAATGGAAAAAGGTTTGGACCTTGTCTTTAAGATAAGATGTTTGTTTCAAACTTCTCCATCGATGGTATCCAGCAAAGCATTATTAAGAGTAAGAAAGGACGTTGATATTAATTTCTCTTTCTGTGGAATTGATAGTTAAAGAACTTTACACTTGTTTTGGAGATGTCCTTATACATTTCTGGAAAGAATTTGCCAAATATATTCACTGTAAAACTTCTGCTCATTTTTCATTATTATACAAAGATTTGCTTTTTGTTTTTTATGATCAGCTCAGAACAAGAACAGTATTATATTATGAAACTTTTTGTTATTTTAGCAATTTATTTTCATATTAACAAAAATACATTCCACCAAATCTTTTAGTGTTCTTAGTATAACTTGGCTATAAGGTTTCACTCTGTGATCTTTCAGTCTTCTTATTATGTATGTGGTATCTTCTTAACCCCAGACAGACATGCCAACTCTGACCTTAATCCTCCTTGATACCAAACTACCAGATTACGGCTTGTTTGGGTGTGCTGTCTTAAGAAGTTAAATGTCTGATCTATCCTACCAACCACCACAACCTCATGATCTTCCTCTTTGATTGGATCTCAGATTATAAACACCTCCTTTGTTTGTCTGTTTACAGATTATGACCTGTCCAAACTGAAGGACTTCATGGACCAGCAGGTCGACTCCTACATTGAGAAGGGCATCATCGCCAAGGATGAAGGCGACACCATCAAGAGGATCTACAGCAGCCTGTAACAACATCCCATCCTCCAACCAACCTCTGGCCTAAAACACAGGACTGAATCTGACATTAACATCTCCAACAAAACCCTGACTACTTAGTTATTTCCCATGGCATGGTAAAGTATATACTGTGTATTCAAAACTACCTGCTTAGGGGACTTTTTTTTACCCTCCCAGACATTCCTAAAATGTATCAAGAGAAGGGATTTAATAATGCTATCATCAAAATGATTCATTACAGCTACCTAACTGGTTATATTTGCACGCCAAGATCGCAGAGTAATAATCACTAGAATATTATTGAGAGAAATCGATATTTTATGTAACCAACTCACACGTCCAACTAAAAGCTAGCATTTACTCCAACCTGACTCCTCCTGCAGGAAATGAATGTTCGGAGAGTATGATGACGTAGCTTTGTCATCAACCGTTTCCAATACAATGTTTGCAACAAAATGCACATATATCAAATTGTACTCATTCTGTGTAACCTGTCTTAGCCGATTATATTTCCTTTTCCCAGTGTATATGTAAGATCTTAATGTATTTTTGCTTTTCTTTTACCAAAAATATATTTGTTGTGTATAATGTCAGTGCTCTCAGTAATACTGATATGTTCTGCTGTAATTCTTCTGGGGCCCACTAGGGGGCCGTGTTTCTATCATCAATTCTCTCTGCATGTCTCTCTGAGTTCACATTTCCATCTCGGTAGAGACTCAAGATAAGTATTTTTAAATGTAAATATTTGTGATTTTTTTCCTAAAGTTTAAAAGCAATTAAAACATTGCCTTTTCTTTATCTGTGTACTTAAATGTGACAATGAAGCAGCACGGAAGGGGGGGAGGGGGAGACGACACACACACACACACACCAATAACTGACATCCACATGCTCACAGGAACCTGCATTGTCATAAAAACACATGAGATCTCCATGTCTGGTTTAATTACATATTTATTCTCCCCACATGAAACCAATATAATTTAAAAGCACAATAAAACAGCTGTTACAGACAGTTTTCCACACACATAAATAATGCATTCACACTTCAAAAATAGAGCAGTCCCTTCTTTTCCCCCAAAGAAAAAAAAAAAGCTTCAATGAGGCAAGTGGAACGTGTCCAAAGGCTTGAGTCCATACACCGCTTCTGTGTGGGGTGTGCTCGTACAGGGTAAACACTCATGAGGAAGGCCTGAATATACTTTCCAATGACACTATTCTAGGTCGGGGATTTAGCACTTCAGAGGCAGTTAGCAAATCTAACAAGCTAATCCCTCTGGAAATGCTTAGCGTAGTGTGTGTGTGTGTGTGTGTGTGTGTGTGTGTTTGAATGTGAATATATGCAGCAGGTGGGTTCTGTACAGCAGCTTCCGAAGCATATGATGAGAGGATGGGCACGTGAGCTCAGATAATTGTATCAGATACTCCTCCGTGCTGTTAAGTCTCCAAGTAAAACTGTACAAAACAATGACAATCATACATCGTAATAATTGCATATCAATAAATTAAAAGGCAAACATTACACTTTTGTTCAACGTGGTTTGGGAAAAGCAAAACAGGTTAAGAGAAAAAATAAGTGTGTGCAGTAAACTGGCTGGTCCTTTATATCTCCTGATATGACGTTGTGGGGGCCGTGTAGTCCTCCTCATTGTTCCTGCGGATTAGAAAAAGATGGATAGGATTTAATTGTTTTTGGACGTTTTCCACAGTGAAAACACATTTTAATATAATTGCACACACACACACACTTCTTTAACTCTTTTCTCCTCTTCCTCGCTCTGCTTAACTGGTCGCCACAGTTTCTAGGTGAGCGTGCCATGTGTGAATAATGGATGAGGCTGCCGTATTGTTCTCCACTCACAGTCTCATCTGGCCTCTCAGTATAACGGTCTTCAGCTTAATCTTAAAATATTACTTTTGCTGTTAGCAAAAACTACTTCAGAAATGCAAGAGGTCACAAATTCCTTCATTGAGAAGAATACTTTTTTCTTTCTTTAGAGCTTGCAGTACATGCTGAGGATGAGAAACAAGTCCAGCCGGTCACAATTAATTAGGTGAAGAAATATAGAACGATCAAAATCAATAGAGGATGGAGAGCAAGGTTTTACACAACGACTTTGCAGATACAAATTGAAGAGAGGAAAGAGAATAGTAAATGTGGGAGGCTAAACAATGTTTTGCTATAGAGCTATAGATTTACTTTGACTAAAAAGTATCCCAAGGGATGACAGGCCTAATCCCACGTTAATCTGAAAATTATGCACTCAATCTTGTCTTTTAGTTTCTCTTTCAACAGGATATCTCCATCTGTCTATCTATATCAAAATGGACATAACATTTGGTGGAGAGCGAGACCTCAATCCAAGGGGCAACACGTTGAATGTTTTGGTGATATATATATATATTTACATATTCAACATTTAATATTTCAATTAAAACTTGTTCTGACTCCCTCTGTCTACTTTGACCTGTTTATTTGTTCCAACTCTATTTTCCTTATAATCCTGTCTTTTTATTACACTTTATAATCATTGAGTAACGCCTGTTTCTATTGATATACAAATTAAGTTATTATACAATGAACGTAAGTGACAAGAAGGACGTCTTTGGACTCAAAAGCAAGTTGCAAGACTGCAGTGTTGACAGTTTGTGGAGTAATGTGGCCACATTTTGAGATTAAAATATGAAAAATCTTTACAATGTAGGAGCATATATTGAGATCATTGTTACTGATCAAACTATAAGATGTACCGTATGACGATGTAGGGGCTTCTAAAGGAGATGGTCAAACTGCAGGTCAAATACTCCCTACACTTTGTTTTAAGAGGTTTGTGGTTTGTTCCATTGGAGGGAGGAAGCTTAACAGGCATGCGGTCTGTGTTTGCTCTGGGACTGTGTGGAAACAACGGAGTGAGCGACTCTGTTTGTCTAAACACACAGCAGCTCCACAAGCTTTGATGTGGCTGGAGACAGAGTCGAGGCTTTTACACAAAGCTCGGCTTTGCCTCAGCGGGTAGGTAAACATTTAAAGAGAAATTAAATTGCACATTTACTCAAGGCTCGTGTCTTTGTAAAAACAAAACTCAGGTCTGGAGTCACTGGCACATCATGACAAAATTAAATCAGAAATGTTGTGCAGTCATAGAATAATGAAATACTTGCATCCTGTGTGTATAATTTAGTTTTAGTTTAGTTAGTTTGTACAAAATGTTTTTTCTTTTGTAAAGTGTCTTATCTAGAAAAGCGCTATATAAATTAAATGTATTATTATTATTATTACAATATTATCTTACACTGACATATAGTATGTACAGTATTTAAAAACATGGACCAAGTTTTATCACATGATGTTGATAAAGAAAGTCCTAGTTAGAAGCGACAATAGAAATCAAAGACAATGGACAGTTGATAGTGGAGCAACTGCCAACTCGGTCAGGTAATGTTTCCCGGAGCACAACAGGAAGTAAATTAACATAACGGCTGTTCCACTGTAATACAAACAAAACACTTTTAAAGAGTATGAAGTGGAAATACTATTTACACTCGATGTCTGTAGGGGAAACTGCTGCAGTCTGACTCAGTCCTGACTAAACTGATAGCACCAACAGCGCTTGTTTGTCCATGAATGGGCTGTGCTGGGCATTCATTACTACCTCACAACTGAGCAGATGTGCGAGTGTTCGCCGTCTCAACATGCAGCGTCAGGAAGACACGCTCAGGCCTGATTCAGCAAGCCAAATCTCCACCTAAATGTCTGATTGTTGCATCACGTTGCATAAGCACCACCTGAAAGTGTGCACTCAGAGCGCACACAGCTTTTTGGCCGGGGGTTGTTCATCACCTCACCTTACTTCCTCTTCTTTCAGTCTGCGTGCTGCCTGCTTTGATTGTTTAATTTGCAAGTCCAGTCTGTGTAAGAAGTCTTTGGCGGACAGCTCCTCTGGCTGGGGGGGTTTGGAGTTCTCAGGGGGTGGCGAGGGTCCCTCGATATCCTGCAACATAACACAAGGTGCATCTGCCTCGTGGCACACTGCTTCACCGTCCCCATCAGGAGACTCCAGAGACAGTCCGTTAAATATGTAGCGCTTCTCCGACAGCACAGGGATGTTGAGGTTGTTCTTCAGAAAAATGCAGTCGTTGCTGAACAGCTTGTTGGCTCTCTTGATTTGCTCCATCTGGCACAAATAGGTGACAGGAAATACGACAGTGTTAAAATAGTATCGCTTCTATGACTAAGCTACTACCTTCCTTGTTTTGATCATTTGCATGTAAGCTTTACACCTGTAACACCTTATATAAATCTGTCTTTAAATTGAGATTTAGTTTCTTATCAAACATAATATTTATACTTTACATTTTTAAAATGTGTCATTACATGTTGTTTTGGCTGTGTTTATCAAATCAGCAGTGAATGTAATGACAGGCTAATATGCAATATGTATTTAAAAAGTGGAATAAAGTAGAATGTAGAAAATACTTTTTAATAACATAATGCAGGACCTGTTTTAATAGATATTGGCACAAACAAATGTGTATGTAATAACATTTCCGACAACCAAATACACAACAACCCTGGGCCCCAGACAGAAACTTGGTAAACCTTTCGCTTTCAATGAGCTGTAAATGAATACTGTCTGCCCCCACTCTCCAGCTCTTTATTGTTTTAAATATAATAATCCTATTGCAGTTATTTTGGGCTCTAAGAACTGTCACCACCTTTCCTCAAATCACTGGTGTTGTCACATGGTGTAAAAACGAAAGTTAAATCAAGATGTAAACCCAAAAGGTGAAGTGAAATTATGTGTTAGGTCAAAACTCCCTTCACGAGGCCTTGAAGATGCTGCAGCAACATTTCTAAATAGCTCTGGCTGTTAAAACACCACTAAATGCTCTTTACGTCAGGCTTAAATAAAGGTTTGAATCAAAGGCATTAACACTCATTTAATATTCCACCGGATCTTCTTGTCAAGGTGAACATCACAGCACAAACTTAACATTGTACTGGTTATGTGGCAACCTTACCGTAACACCGTATCTGAGAGCAATCCCTTGCAGGGTATCACTGTCTGTAACCCGGTGTTCTATGTATTTCTCCCCCAGAGAGGCCGTGACGCTCGCTGTGCTTCCGTACGAGCGGATCTTGGTCCGGGCCAGGCTCTGTGACAGTTCGCTCTCCGACTCGGAACCGGACCTGGACCGAGGGAAGATGGGCTGGCCAAAACGTCCTCCTCCATCCCGCATCGACAGTACGGGCGAGAACTCCGCCATCTTCTCTTGAATAAAAAAAAGAGCCCCGGTTACCGCTGTTGGTTTTAACGCTCCTCTCGACTCGCGGCTGTAAAGTAAACGCTGGTTTAGGTGGAGGGGAGATTCCCACCCCCGGTCATATTCAGCATATCAGCCCAGGGGATAAGAGACATGTTTCGGGGACCACTACCTCACGGGCAGCTGTTTGTCATAGATCCGTTACGTTGACGTACAAAAGTCTATGAAGTCCAGGAGGAACAACAATAATACGGTTTCCGGGAACACTTTCAAAATAATTCATATTACCATAGACTTACATTGAGATAATAACGAACATTTGTTGCAAGGTTTTAAAGTAACAAATACCGGTGGATTTGAAGTTCACGAATTAGTCGGAGTAAACTACAATTTAAGTATCGTTTCAACCGAAGATGTCAAATATAGACATCATGCTAATCGTCGTAATTTCCTGATAAAAAATAACAGTTGCTAACTTATTAGTATCGTTAGTTAACTTCCGCAACTGTAAGTAGCAGTAAGTGTCTAGCTCAACTAAAAGAAAAGAGGACGTAAACAGAACCGCATTACGATTTGTATTGATTGAACTAACGTTACATTGTACGTTTGTGTTCGCTGGCCTAGCTTGCTCCAGCCTCAGATGACATTAGCCACGCTAACGTTAGCTCCATTCAGCCAACTCCAACCCTGCGGTGTGCAACACACGTGCGTGTTACCAAAGACAAGACAATACAAGTTTGTTTTTTAGACTTGTACTGGCCTAGGTATGACTAATCCAACCGCCAACATATCTTCCTAAAACTGAAACTACCCAAACTAGAATCTATTAATCTGCCATTAGAGCGAAACCAGACATCCATTACACTGTTAAATTAAAGTGTGCTACCATATTTGGCTATTTAATTATTGCACATTTAATCTAATTGTGTTTACATGTTGTATTTTAGTCAATAAAGTTGTGACTAATACAATTGCACAAATACAAAGCTGGCCCAGGAGTGTTGGATGCTGGTTATCCCTTTTATCAGATTGCTACTAAAACATAAATTAAAAAAAAGGCTACATGAAAGGTCCTTAAATTCAAGACTGAGCTGATTGTAAAGTACACCACTTTTCTTGTGTTACACATAATGAAGTAGGACTTTCACATTAGGTGGAAACATTCAGCAGGTCTCTGTGACCACTAACCACTGCATGTGACATCTGGAGCCAAAGCTTTTAAATGCATGTTCACTTTTGATGGCCTCTTTGAGAGGTTAACGGACCATATATGCATTAAAATAACATGTTTTTTTATATATATACTGTATATATAAATAGGGATTTTCCCAGCCTGGGATATCGGTGTCATAAAGTCTGCCATTTGAGGACCTGACTGTTTAAAGAGATGTTTCCATATTCCCTGCAATCATCTAACATCAGTTGCACAAACAATACATACACCTTTATTGTTACAACGGAAAGGAATAATTAAATTGAGGTGATGCAGTTACAGTAAAAACAACATCAATTAAGTAGATTAATTCCTACACTCCATCTACAGTGTATTGCATGATGATTTTGATTTGATTCCCTGGAAGATGTCTGTTTCTGGGTACATTTGTAATCATAGTTTGTCATTTAAAATTAATACATTGCCTCCTTCAAAATCATGATTGACCCATATAATACTTATAATACATACTGTTCAACAATACATAGTTGCTCTGTGTTTTTCCATTCTGGCTTCTACAATTGGTGGTACTGTTTTATGTCAAACTAATTTGGATTTTATTTGTATGGTTTTACCAATAATAACATTGTGAATATCAGTTTTTCAGTACATTAATGTTGTCATTGTAAGACACTGGCAATAGGAAACATAGTTTTTTTCTAGAGTTTGACATGCAATAAAATTCCTATTATCTAATCTTGTTTTTTAGATGATGTGGTGAAATCCTGGACATCTTTTATTATTATTAGGCCATATAAACCCACACTCTGCGACAGGTCAGTTAATCATTGTGGAATGGCAAATGAAAGACCATAAATGAACAAGATAAGTCCCAGCTAAATAACCAAGTAACATGATAGCCCATATGTGAACTCGGACAGTACACCTTTAATTATGTATTCCTTAGTTGGTGGTAGCTGATGGAAATGTTCATTGCCCCCTGTTGTCTGTGTAACTCACTGTGGTTCCTGAATATTCAGATTACTGTGGTGCTGAATTCCCAGAGGTTGTTTTCTCTTTTTTGAAACACTGTGTTAGAAAGCCTTGTGATTACTTTCCAATATGAGCAAAGTACTGACAGTCGAAAGCAATGATGATACAGCTATTATTAACATACTAATTTTAATGTGGTGTTGGTGAAAGGTAGGCATTTAACAGGAACACAAAGGATTTTGGACGCACGGGATGGAGCTCCATGAAATCTAACACGCTGTTGATCAAATACTGGGAAGCAACAAGTGGATGTCTGAATGATTCATTTATTCAATTAGTCTCTTTTGGTTGGAGATGAACTCACTGGCATGTTCTAATGGAAATCAGGTCATTAAACTAATGTAAGAGTACAAAGAGAGACCTACTGTAGACGAGGGAGCTCAATGCACTGATTATGCATGATGTTCTCTATGTGAGATGTCACTTGTTTTTAGAATGAACTGCAAATCAGTTCACTAAATGATGTTGTATTTGATGATAGAGAAAAAGAAAATGACATTAGAAATGTAACGATCCAATTTGTTTTCCAGAAAAGTTCATTGTGTGTTTTACATTTATATCTACAGTGAAGTCCTGGGATCTACTCAGGGGTCAAAACAACAAGAGGAGATTACATTGGCAGACTGACCTACAGCAGGAATCAGATTACTTCACTTCAATCACTGTTTCTCTTTCTCTTGTAGGAAAAAACAAACAAAGGAAACAAAAGCAAGAAGACGCAACGATGCTGTGAGTCATATGTCACAACGTTACCATGACAACAATCCTGATCCAACTGCACCCGCAGGTCTTGGGAGAGAAGATCAGTGCAATATCTTCTCTGACAAGTGAACCAGATGGGAGCACGGTTGTTCCAGTTATACGCAGGTGGTTTAAAAGTTCACAGGTGTTAAATCATGTCTGTGGAACACGATGAAATGAAATGTTTGCATCTGCATGAGGTTAATGTTCGGATAATGAAGTTGGATAGAGGTTATCCATCAGCACACTGTCGTAGAAAACATGATCAACATGAGACACTTACAGCATCTTTTTCAATATCTTCTTCAATAATTTATTAGTCAGTTATAGTCTGACTCCTACTGGACAGTTTTTTGGTATGACACCTGTGCAAAGTCCCTCATGTTTCCAACCACCAGGTGGTGCAATTTAATCACCTGTCAATCTGCAACTTTGTGAAACACATAAATGTAGTTAATCATGCCGGTTTTTGATCATTTAATGCTTTAAAAATAAGTCCAGTGCCCATAGATCTACATTATAACATTCTGCATTTAACAAACTCTGATTTGAAGGGTTGAATAACCAGAGCCATTATGAAAGACTGATGAAGAACCACGGTGCGTGTGCAATACTTGTTAATGTGGACATTGAGCAACAAATTGCTGGAGGGATCCACCCCTTCATATAATGCAAAGTACTGGTTTAGACGTCCAAGTAGTTCTTTAAATTGTAAACTTTTGATTACAATCAAGCCTGCAAATATTTGAAGAGCCAGCATTTGTTTTATAGCTGCTGATTATTATTTTTCCACTCCGAACCCGATTGTGCGGGAAGTTTCTCCGGGAAGAATGTTTTTGATTATGAGGGTTAGGAAACTTACTATATTTACCACAAAGGGAAGGAAATGTAATAGTACAGTGTTGCTTTGGCTGCCTTGCAATAGAGATGGCTGTTATTCCTGTTAAAGCTGACTTTTAGGGCAGGATGCACTTTCTTTTATTAATTAGGGCTATTCATGTCTCATCATCTTCAAATCCTCCACCACTTCTTGTATAAACAGTGATCTGTGTGCTCTTCCAAATACTTAGACCAACTATATGCTTAGCCAAACAGCTGCATATGTTCAGGCTTAGGAGGATGAGATCAAACACAAACTCACAGATGTTGCTTACTTCTTCTCAAGGTGTTTTCAGTTTGGGCGGTTACATAACCCAGTCAGGTATGAAGCAGTGTTTGGAGGACACCAACATTGCTCCTTTTGTCCTGAGAACATGTCAGCTCTCACCCTTCAGGGGCTTCAGCAGTTGCATCTGATGGGAGCACAGGGAATTAGTGCCGGTGATTTTTGTTTCTTGAAGTGAATGTTATTTCCTCTAAAATGAACTATAGTGTATATGCTACAGTACTTTTATTTCAATGAGTGGTAGCTTTGTGAAAACAGTACAATACGAGTGCCCTTCCCATTCTCTCCTCTGCCTTGTAATCTGTGAGCCTTTGTTTCCCGAGCGCATGAGGTCATGACAGAGAGGGACTGCTGAGAGCTTTGTTCAGGGCGGTCTCACTACAGCACTCATTTTGAGGAAAAATCCACTGCAGGACTGAAGGTGAACATACCTGTGAAAGAACAAAGACCCTGTGTGAAAGGCTGGCAGAGGGAGAGAAGGAGGGGAAGAGCAGAGGGGTGTAGAGCATATCTGTTGATGTACAATTTCTCCAGTCCACTCTGATGTTGGAGTCAGTCCCGTCCAGTGATGTTTAATCCTCGTCAGCATCACTGCCTGTACCCACCTAATCCACACTCCTGACCAGCAGCTGCATCACATCTAATCATACTGCCCATGCCAAAGTGCTAAGAAGAATATCATCAATGTCATTCTCAGTTACTGATTCTTTGCAGGTTTTTTCATTATGAGCCAGTGCCTTGCTGTTTGATGTTAGGAGAGCCTAGTCTCAGTTGTGTAATAACCTGGGCTGTACAGTCAGCATGTTGCTTGGGTTTGGATGACCCGTGAATATCTCCTTTAAGGCTTCATATTCTTGCATCATCTTAAAACTAACATAGCATCGTAGGTATGACAGTGCTCTCTGGACATGAGCTTCAAATAAAGACATTTACTAGAAGCTGTTTGTTCTAGTCTATTTTCTTCCACATGCGGAGGAGCAGTGCTTATTAATAGTCATGGTCTCTGAGGGAACAGTTGTACTGCACTTACATAAGAACACAACTGTATATTGCAATCAGATTCTGGGTTTATATTTTCCCTTTGAAATGATGAACAGACATGACCTAAATCTACAGTTCTCCTTTTCTCTCTTCTCTCAGAGTGGAAACACTTGAGTCATTCACTCCAGCCACAGTTCACTGCCAACAGTGCAGCGTTTTCTCTGACGGTAGCTCACCGCAGCACTCTGGCACAGGAAACCCAGAGAGGGATGGAGTCATATGCATTACATCATCTCTCAGGCATGTGCAAACAATCTGAAAAACTGGATCTGATTACAGGGCACATACGTACAGCACCTCGAGTACCTCCCAAACCAAAAGGCAGTTCTTCCCTGGCTGTCTGTCAATCAGTCGACCACTTGATACACACTGAAATATCTTAATGCCTGGTACTCCTGCAGATGATGAAGCTTGCTGACTTCCCCTCTAGCGCCATCAGGTTAAAATTAAAAACTGTCCCAACACTTTGGTTCATGGCCAAATACCTGCTAAATAACATTCCCCATCAGCCTCAGCTGTACTTTGGTCAGCATGTTAACATCAACACCACTTATCTCTGGATGCACAAGATATATACAACATAGTAGAAATTGAAGTTTCATTATTGACTTTGGAACACCAACACCAACACCACTTATCTCTGGATGCACAAGATATATACAACATAGTAGAAATTGAAGTTTCATTATTGACTTTGGAAGTGGTAGTTTGACAAAATTATTCTTAGCACAAGGTTCACTTATACAAAGTCCTGTGGAGCTTTAAGCCACGTTTGGATGCTCCTGTCAACAACTGAGCATCTCCATGACAACTGAAGAAACTCCATCTGCTGATGAAAGCAACCAGATGAAGCTGAAAGCTATGAACATTTTCCCAAAGAGGAAAAGAGATTTTTCTTTTGTATTGAATATAGTTTTATTTGTCTAGATTAAAAGCTATTTTTAAGCAATTTAAAGCGAAAACATGCATCAAATCAAATCTCTGCCGTGTTAATACATTTTAAAGATTCATTTAGAAAAACATGCACAAAATGGCACATACGAGTATGTAAAAACATTTATTGTTGAGGATGTCTTATATTCAGCAGTGCATTTTACCATTCCTGTGGTTTTATAATCATACATATTCCTTATATTGAGTCTACACCTGGGTTTTGATTTAAGGTACAAAAAAAAATCTCAGCGATGAGTTGTGTAGATTTAAGTGGTACACACATACAAATCTGTGTGTGTGAGTGTGTGTGCACTTTGAGTTTGAGATGGCATTTTACAATTAATAATATACATATTATGAATTACAGAATATTCTTAACAAGACCAGGCAAAGAAGCAGATTTCCACTTAAGCTGACTGTCCACCTGCAAAGCACAGTAATGTAAAAACAAAGAGGTCCAAGAAGAAATACTAGCAGATATGAGCAGGTAAGAAGTACACAGATATAAAACCTAAAACTGTTGTCTGAGCAACGTGAGGCTTTTAGGATGAAAGAACATTTTTGGTCTACAGAAACATGTTCACGTGTGATGTTTATGCCAGCATATTGTTCCTATTACACTAGTATATACAAGTTTCAAGTAATCCTGAATTAGTCCCGTTATACCCATCTCAAGCAGGTAAGTGTACCTCAGGAAGTTCAGTTCGAGGCACACATAGCATGTTGTTATCTGTTACATAAGGAATGACATGCTACTGCTGAGATGCTGCTGAGAGCCAAGTGGAAGTGTGAAAGAAGGAAAGTGAAATTTAAGATCTGGGAGATGTAGTTCATAGAAACATTACCATATTGATACTTTAAGTACTGCATGTGTTAGTCTTTGGCGTGGTTACGTACCAGAGAAACCCAGCGTGTTGTGCAGACATTTACAGCATTATCTGTAAGAGCAGGCTGAAGTTAATGTGCTGTTCCTTTTACAATACAGTCCCACTTTAACTTGACCCAAACCTAGTTATAATTTCATGTTAAGGGATATAAGTGATAACCACCATCAGAATTAGAAGGAAAAAAAAGATCTTTGCTAGACTAAAACAGTAAAGTAATATAAAACATTATGCATCGATATGTACAGTATTAAATTCATGTAAGGGGATGAGAGCCAACATCTGTTCTGAGGCCAGCACAAACTTAACCGTTACACACACACACACAACAGCCAGACAGTCGAGCTAGCTTTACAAGGCAGCTCCAATAAACAACACCTGCAAACCACCGTGGTGACTTATGTTACCGTATGAGAACTTAAGTCATCTTACAGCTGTACAGTCATAAGGTTTGCAGTAGTCATGATCAGTAAGCTGCGGTTCTAACAGACTTCACGTCACTTCCTGATGCTTAAGTCTCAATCGACCCTATCGTTCAAATGACATTGTGCTGGTTCAACACAGATATTCCACTGGGCGCTTAGGCCTCAAACTATCATGGTCGAGGATACAGGGCTCTCTCAAAGTTAGTTATTGTTTTCACAAAAGGTGTTACTTTGTTTCTGTTACTTGGTAATGTTTATATTTACTCCACATGATTATAGCGTAGTATAAAAAGGAAAAAGAAAGCAGTTTAAAAGTCTGGACAGACAACGTAAAGGCTCAAAAACAATAAAGAAAGAAAAAAGGAGCAGCTGAAATAAAAAGACTAAAAACTAATCAGATTTACACCTTCAATAACAACATAATAATAATAAACATAAGTATGAACATGTAAATGGGAGAGGGCAATTCCAGTTATTTCCCTTCTTCTCAGATGTATGTTCTGGTTGAGCATGCCTTGCCCCACAGTTTGGCACAAGACTAAAGTTTCCACACAGTGAGATGAGACCAGGGCATTGGCTGAAATTATTCCACATGGTGAGATGATACAACAGGAGTGGCTGGGAGACAGCTCCGTCCCTACACGTCCCCTTCCACTCGCTTCTTGCGGACTAGAGATGAGAAGAACAATGAAAAAGAGCAAGGGTTGGTTTTTTTTCCTCCACAAAATCAATTGATTGACAGAGTAAAGATTATAAGAATGAACACACATGCTACAAAACCTTTAACCTACACAGGCCTGTTAGTTTATCATAAAAACACTGAGTGAGTCGTCACGAGCAAAGCGGTCAAAGTGGAGAGCCTTTGTCAACAGCATGTGACAGCGTGTGCAGAAAACAGGAAGTGAGATGTCGTCACTCTCAAAGCTGTGTGATTACACCGTGACTGTGTTAATTCAATCAAACACTTCGATGCACTGACACACTCGGAGTCACACCCATGCATCAGACCTGTGCTACCATGACTCTGACAGGAGGAGGAGCTAAAAGAGAGCAGAGGTCGTCACTGTGGACTGACTTCTTGTGGGGAATAAAACACATTGTAGATACAGATGCAGATAAACTGCAGAGGTATTGGAACTGTTGAGTCATTCTCCCAAAGAGAGACACCAGGTGGAAGACAATGTAATAAGCAACTACTTACTCAACAGTTTCAAGTTTGAACAAATCTGAAATAGTTCAGTGTGTGCGTGTGTGTGTGTGTGTGTGTGTGTGTGTGTGTGTGTGTGTGTGTGTCAGTCATACCCAGGTCATTGTTCTTGGTGATAGCTGCAGCAGCTCTGGAGCGAGGTCCTTGCTGGGTGAAGCGGTAGCCAAACTTCACTACGGTGTTGTTGTCTTCCAACATTTTTGCTATCTCCATCTCTACGGTAGTACCCAGCTGCTGCCTCTGAAACACACACACACAAATATACACAAGTCAAGATCTGAACATCAGTCAGAACTTCCCTTTGGTTTAAAGACTATAGGAAGAATGCCTAGTCTACACATAGACGTAGCTTTATTTACACGCACGCGCACACACACACACACACACACACACACACACACACTAAATCATAACAGTGTGAAACCTTAACACAGTTTTTGGCTTGTAACGTCAGAGTGTGTGCAGTAATCTCATTTGTGAGGCGCCACAAATGAGTCGACACGAGAACGAAGAAGGAAAAGCCCCGTTTACAAAAATACCCGTGTATGTGTGGACTTGTACCGCAGGGGTTTAGATTAACTTCTTTTCCACTACTGGAAACTCTCAACTGGTGTTTTACGTTATATTCAGGCAGTGGTTTGTTTTAGTTGGCATTTTCTTCAACTGCAGGCTGCTTAAAACCACTTTATTTAAAAGAGTGCATAGACTTCCTTAGCTATAGATCGTGTGCATGTTCCATTCAGCCATGTTGGATGTACATACAACCAAGACGGCGCCCGTTCGCGTGGGAGTTGCTGCAACGCTTTGTAATTTTCTTTGTATTTAAACGTCTAAGATTTTTTTTAAAAATGGCAACCTTGTGCGCAGTGTATAATTGTAGAACCGTCTCTCTGGGTCACGCTACTCGTGACCCAGAGAGACGGTTCTTTAGATTTCCTACAATCATCAAAAACAACGATCCACAAAAGAGGGATGAATTGCTGTCTACCGAACGCCGTCAGCTGGTTTAGCAACATAACTCGTGAGGATTTAACAGAAGAAAAAGCACAATTCACCCGTGTGTGTGGCGTCCACTTTATATCTGATAAGAGCTCGTGCTAAAGCTATGTTTTCAATGTTTACGTTAAACATTTGTGCTTATGATATACCCGAACACTGTAAGACCTCACCTCACTCACAAACCACGGCTTGAGCGGTGTATCGCGAGCTCTTTGAGAGTGATTTACACGGGCATGGACGAGCACCCTGTCATCTTTCAGTGGTTTGGTAAGAAGACTACCAACCCAGCCAGAAACAAAGAAATTATAAGCATCTAAGCTCTTGCGTGCCTTCATTTGTGCGTTGGTTGCCCACAACGTTTGTAGCACAAGGTAGTTCACAATATCCGGATATTCAATCGGCGGTAATGAATCTAAATCCTCAATATAATCCGACGGCTTTAGCGTGTACGGGTCAAGGCCGCAAATTTGGACTTTTTCCTCTGAATCTTGCCTTTACAGAGGACTCCAGAGAGTCAAAATACTTTGAAGAAGTCGGAGTTGTATTGTTCGCTTTAGACGCCATTGTTGATTTGTTTTCCAACCAACATGGCGTCGCACGCATACGTCACACAGTTTTGTCACGTGTTTGGACACTGTGTGTGTGTGTGTGTGTGCGCATCTGGTACCTGGTTGTCTATCTTGATCTCTGTGAGTGTGTCGTTGTCTCGCAACGCATCAATCAAAGTCTGCACCCCTGCCCCGGTGATAAAGTTGGACTCCAAGTTCAAACTCCGCAACGTCTTGTTCTCTCGCAGCATGTCACTGAACACCTGGGGGGGAGGAGGAAGAGGAAGAAGAGGAGGAAATAAAGCAAAGAGTTAAATATGGAGTTGTCAGGTGTCAACAAAGCCATTAAAAGCCACTCCCTCTCACCACAGCGATTGGGTCGTTACTCCGTGTTGCTGCCAGGCTGAACTTCTTGACAGTCGTGTTCTTCTCCATGGCTTTGGCGAAGTCCTTCAGCGTGGGAATTGGGATGTTCTGGAAAAGCAACCAAGACACACTGCCGTCAGTCCAGAGATAGATAAGCATATACACACTCGGACAATCTTAAAGCTTGTGTCTCTGCGTACCTTAATGTTGTTGAGGTTGACCTCTGTTAAAGAGCCGTCATTGCTTTTTATCCTGTGCAGAGTTTCATCTACATTAGTGGGATTGGGAGGCTCATCAAACACTGGAGTCATCTTCTCCCCTTTGATCACATCTAGAAAAGACACACAGGCAAAAGTCAATACATTTATCTTTTTGGGACCTTTGGACAAACAGAGTTAAATTCCATGATTGCACTTACTGTTGTAACCCTCTTCAGATGAAGTCCCATCATATGTCCGACTACTGGTGACCAGCGTGTGAACACCCAGGATCGCTGCGAAACAAAAGCAAATGTTAGGCTCAGCAGCTGCGGTGAGGAATCAGTGTGTACGCATGTGTTCAGTGAATGAAGGGTAACCAAATCTAGAGGCCCTAGCAGACAAGTAGTTTTATTTTGCTTTTTAAGGACAATCAGAGTGAAAAGAGCTTGTGTTCTACTGTCCCAGCAGAGACCGGGCTCAGGCAGACCGAAAGTTTCTTACAACTACAGCATTTTCCTTTTCAAATAAACTCCCATACAGAGGTTTGTTTTTAAAACCTTTTAACAATGACTTCTTAGCTTTCTCGGAGGGATTTATCCATTCTTACCTGCTAGATCACACAGTTCTGTATCTGTGGCGCTGGACAGGGCTTCCTCTAATTCTGGATCGAGGGTTGTGACATCCTCCTGGCATGCTTCTATCGGTTTCTGCTTAGGAACAAATACTTTACCTATGGAGAAAGAAGGAAAGGACGGTGAGGGAAGGAGAATTTCTAAACTCAACGAAGATGATTCAGCCCTCGTAAAAATGAGCAGGCAATAAATGACTGAAACGTCAACACAGACACAAGAAACGGGTCCATGCAGGCCGGGTGAAGGATTTATGAGATGAGACATGCAATTTCTATAAAACAAATGTTCAACTGTTGACTGTTGGATAATGTGAGACGTTTTTCACCTGCAACCATTCCTATACTCATGCCTGGTCATAAGACTGCCAAGTGCTGTGTTAGTGTGTGTGCGTGTAAGCAAATGGAAGCATTCCAAGATAAAGCAACGGTATAATTAACACACACACACACACACACACACACACACACACACACACACACACACACACACACACACACACACACACACACACACACACACACACACACACACACACACACACACACACACACGTTTGGAATTAACACCAACACTAATCAGACCTTGCATCTCGAGTCACTACACATTAAGCTTTTATTTTTGTTATACATCAGAGAGCACATTTCACAACCTTTAAGTTGTCGTCACTCTCCGTTGCTCTTAATCTCTCATTTGAAGTTATTTCTTGCCCGTGTGTTCCTTGACTTGTTTACTTAAATCCATTTAATGTCTCGTGCTTTTTTGCAATGCACAGAGAATCAGCAAAGATCAAGTGGCAGATACTTATTTTCACTTTGACACCCACTGTTTTTGTTTCTGTTAGTCAGCGTTACAAAATCCTAATTACATCCGATGTTATTGAACACATTCTTGTTTAGGCCAGCTTATAATACCTAATAACCTACCCTTTCTCGCTAAAATCCTTGAGAAAGCAGTCGCAAAACAGTTGTGTGACTTTTTACATAATAATAGTTTATTTGAGGTTTTTCAATCTGGATTTAGAGTTCATCATAGCACAGAGACGGCACTGGTGAAAGTTACCAATGACCTTCTATTGGCATTCAGACAAAGGACTTGTCTGTGTTCTTGTCTTGTTAGACCTCAGTGCTGCTTTCAAAACTGTTGATCATGACATTCTACTACAGAGACTGGAACATTGTGTTGGCATAAAACCGCACTAAGCTGGTTCAAGTCCTATTTGTCTGAACGATCTCAATTTGTATGTGTTAACGATAAATCCTCCATGACAGCCAAAGTCAGTCTTGGAGTTCCGCAGGGTTCTGTACTTGGACCGATTCTATTCACCTTATATATGCTTCCTTTGGGCAATATTATAAGGAACCACTCTATAAACTTTCATTGTTATGCGGATGATACCCAATTATATCTATCAATTAAACCAGACGAAACCAATCAATTGGCTAAACTTCAAGCATGCCTTAAGGACATAAAAACTTGGATGTCTAGCAACTTTTTGATGTTAAACACAGAGAAAACTGAAGTTATTATACTTGGTCCTAAACGCCTCCGAAACGCATTTTCTAATGACATAGAAGCTCTGGATGGCATTAACTTGGCCTCCAGCACCACTGTAAGGAATCTTGGCGTCATCTTTGATCAAGATCTGTCGTTTAACTCCCACATAAAACGAATCTCAAGGACTGCCTTCTTTCATCTACGTAACATTGCAAAAATAAGACACATCCTGTCTCAAAATGATGCAGAAAAACTAGTCCATGCATTTGTTACTTCAAGGCTGGATTACTGCAACTCATTGTTATCAGGTTGTCCCAAAAAGTCGCTTAAGACTCTTCAGTTGATCCAAAATGCAGCGGCACGTGTATTGACTAGAACAAGGAAACGGGATCATATTACTCCTGTCTTAGCTGCTCTGCACTGGCTCCCGGTAAAATACAGAATAGAATTCAAAATCCTTCTCCTGACTTACAAATCAATTAAAGGTCAGGCTCCAGCATATCTTAAAGATCTCATAGTACCTTATAAACCAACTAGAGCATTACGCTCCCAGACTGCAGGGTTACTTGTAGTTCCTAGAGTCTCTAAGAGTACAATGGGAGCCAGAGCCTTCAGCTATCAAGCTCTTCTCCAGTGGAACCAGCTTCCAGTTTGTGTTCAGGAGGCAGACACACTCTCCACATTTAAGAGTAGGCTAAAGACTTTCCTTTTTGATAAAGCTTATAGTTAGGGCTGGCTCAGGTTTGCCCTGGATCAGCCCCTAGTTATGCTGCTATAGGCTTAGACTGCCGGGGGACACCTCCCTGCTCTCTTCTCTCCTCTCTATCTGTATGCATTTATGTAAATGTATGTTACTAACTCACCATCCGGGGTATCATCCCCGGAGTGTCTGTCTCTCATGTGGCAGGTTGCCACTGATAAAGTTTACGTCAGGATCATGAATCGTGACAGCGCCTGCTGACCTGGTCCTGCTGGACACCGGGAAGCCTTATTGACATTTTCCTGGATTCATCCAAACTTTCTATTTCTTTTTTTTCCAACACAACATAATTTCTGTCAAATGTTGTATTTGTACTATGTTGTTTATCCTGTACACATGACATCTATTGCACGTCTGTCCGTCCTGGGAGGGGGATCCCTCCTCAGTTGCTCTCCCTGAGGTTTCTTCCATTTTTTTCCCCTTTAATTTTGGGGTTTCTTTTAGGAAGTTTTTCCTTGTGCGATGCGAGGGTCTAAGGACAGAGGATGTCGTAACCTGTACAGTCTGTAAAGCACACTGAGACAAATGTATAATTTGTGATATTGGGCTATACAAATAAATTTGATTTGATTTGATAATAATGGTAATGTTTGTGACAAAGAAGTGAAGTCTGGACAACAGAAATGTGCTGTTTGAATAAGTCTGGGCCTCCTGCTATTTTACACAACATTCCCTAACCCTCAGTGGTTCAGACCAGCTGAACTCAGTCCAGCCATGACTGTCTGACAACTGTGGCATTGCCATAGTAACCCATCTGAGGGAAGAAACGGAAAGAGCGAAGGAAGTTGTGGAACAATGACTGAAGTCTAATCTAAACCGCACTGCTGGGGCAACAACCACTGAGAGACCATCCAGTGGGTGCCATTCGCTTTCTAAATGCTTGTCTCCTTAAACAAAAAAACACCCCAAGAACAGGCCCTCCCTCCCTCTTTCTCTCCTTCCAAGTCAGTCAAGCCAGTCAAATCTTCCTAAATGGCCCTGAGGGGGGGCTCTGGCACTTCCTGAAAGCCTAGTAAACAGTCATCAGGCATCCTGTGCCAGTCCCTCTGGAGCGACATTTAATATTTTAATTTGATGGGGCAGCATTCATCACTGCTATTCATGCTAAAAACTAGACACATAATACATCATGCTGGGGTCTCATGTTGATAGCGGTACTGTAAAGTTTGTTTTTTAAATGTAAGATAACAGTACACAACTTAAAGGAACATTCCAGTTGATTGCAATTTGGGTCTTACTTTTGTAGTCTTGGAAATCAATTCTTAGAGTTATGATAACATTCGACATGCCAAGGTAACTGCTAAGGTCTCGCAACACAGGGACATCGATAACAAAATCAGATGAGGGAAAACATTTCAGCGTCCAGAAAATCAGTTAGAGTTTAGACAGATTACCTGAAACACTATATTTGAAGGTAAAACAGAAATTGAATGCACCAAAAAATTATTGTAACAATCCCTCATTGCACAGAAACACTGTTTCCATACAGCAGGTGAGTGGGACAGTTGAACCCAGAAATTGTTGTGTAAACTTTCATTAGTGTTTGCAATAAACTGTTGGCTTGCGGTTTCTGTTCCAAATACATTTGTTTAACTCGTGGGTTTGTTGACCTCAATATGATGAGATCAGCCAGAGCAATCCTGTAGACTTTGCAGTAGCTGATTTATTGGCTTTGCAGTACCCGTTCCCTGTTACACATGGCTGCTTGATGGCAAACTGTGAAAACAATACAAAACAAAAACTGAATACTAGAGGAGGCGTGCGGTCGAGAGCTGCTGTGTTTTTATTGGTCCACCAGCCACACCCTCCACTGTAACCTCAACAAACATGATGTTTATCAGACTTGAACAGAAGCATGCCTTTAAGTTATATTCCTTTGTGCTGACACGTGATAATTAAGTCAACTTAAACCTCAACTGAACCCCATTGTAAAAACAATCTTCCTTCAACAACCACCGATGTCGACTAACCTCAAAAGGAAATCAAGGACAAAAAGAAGAAAAGAAAAAACCCGATGGATTACAGAATACAATAATAACTGACCCAATATAATACGGTCTAAGTGGTTAAAAGGCTGCAATGGTTGCCGTGGCATTTAAGCAGGTCGTTTTCCTCTGAATTGTGTGTGTTATTGAAAGGAGACACACACACACTCATGACCACATTATTTATCAGCAAGGGGTGAGTTTAACAAGGGGAAGAGAGTGAGCTGCATTCCACTGAACCGCCACAGTGATTTGTTTTCCATGTTGTCATAGGGTGTGCTCTCTCACACTCACACACACACACTCACACACACACACACACACATCCGGAGTATAATCTCTAACAGGCCAGGGTTGGGTCAGGGGTAAGATGTCAAGCTCCATATTTTCTCTCCGTAGAGGGAGCAGCGTTCAGATCTCTGGAGATCCCAAACAAAGGAATTCCTCTGGACAAGTGTTTCTACTCATTCACTTAAACATGAAGCAGCTCCTTTTTCATTCTTCTACAAGGTGACTAATATTATTATCACAAGTATGTCTAAATGCCTGTTTAAACAGAACTGGCTTTCTCGAGAAGATCAGCTTATTCCAGTTTTTACAGCAGCATTAATCCCATCTGGGTCAGCAGTGGGTGTTTGTTACACACGTACTGTGTTGTGGCAAAACTCAAGAGTGCTCCGACATTTTTTTATTCCCCTTTAGGTAGACGACTGCATGATATCACAGACTCTTGTAATGATGATGCGTCCAACATTCAAGGCATCGTTCAATGTCAAAACTACAGGCCTTCTAAAAAGCCTGATTATATAACGGTGTCCGTATCAAATACAAGCACATTAAACTACTGTAAGATAAAAGATTTGTGCAGTGCCTGTTAAACAACGGGACGATTGTTTTGGCGCTCAGTTGGGCCCTGAGCAATACACCTACCACGACATTGCATCCCCTAGCAAAGTTAGAGTAAACACGTTATTTGGGTGCAAAGGCTCACACGAGCATCGATGGAGGTGATGGAGTCGTTCGGTGGTGTAGCAGTTAATAGGGGTCCCCTCCCAATACACTGTACATAAGGCACTACTGATAAATACGTCTCCTTCCACTTTAGTGAGATGACTTTTATGGCATTAGGACTTTATTGTATTGTTACGACATGAGACAAAAGGTCCACAGCTGGACTCAAAGTGTGCATCTTTAAGCAGTGAGTCCCCGAGATATTTGTGGATTGACATTTCAATCGCTGAACAAAGACAAAGACAAAAAATCCACCCATTAAAATAAGGTTTTAGGCTCAGATGTGCAGTTTTGTCTGAGAAAAGTCTTGGGCTCATCCGGTCAAGGTTAACTCGTCACGAGAAACTGAACTCAAATCAATAAACAGATGGATTCAAGCATTTAATCCTGACCTTGCCTCCTCCTTTGACACTCCCTGCCTGCTCTCCCCTGGTACAAACACTCCTCCCCCACACTGCTGTATGTTGCATAAGAGCTGATATGCATTAATAATACCTGCAAAGACAGCAGAAGAGTTACTGCTGTGTGTCTGTACTGCTGATACAGACATAAACACAAACAGACACACCTCCGTCGTTCACCCCCTGAGAAACACACTACTAACATGTGATAGCACCACACCAATGATGTTCTTCATGAGAGTTGTGCATGGTACACTATGTAACACTGGATTACATCCCTACTGCAATTTGAATGAAAATACTTGACTTTAGTATTTGTTCTCAATTGGAAAGCTCTTTGTAACTATGTTTGTGTTGATCTGTAGGGAGTGAGGTTCATTTAAAGTAAAACACATGTCACGCAACAATCAAAAAACTAAACATAAAGATTCTGATCTCAAACAAGGACTGTTATCCTCCGAATGTCTTTGTCGAAAAGCCTCTAAAACAGTGAATATTCAAACCTTTTCTCTCCCCAGTGAAGGGCACTACATCATCTCTGTCCTTGTACTCCATGGCTTCCTTCTCCAGGTATTTGAGAAGGCCATCTCTGCTGAATGATCCTGTTGCTTGCTTAGCAGTATGGTCCTTCTGACGTAAGCCCGCTGGGAGAAGAGCGTGCTGAGGAGGAGACAAGGAGACCTATCAGACCTGTCAACGGATGAAGACTTCAATACACTTTGGTAAAGGGTAAATTGTTTTGTTTTTTTTACCGTAAATGTATCTGTATGCCTTCTATATAATGAAAAAATATCCATTCATGCAATTACTTTTAAATTTCTGAAAGGGTGTCATACCACTCTGCTGCCCAATCTGGCCCAGTCTGTACTATTGCACCAGTATAGCATCACATGTATTTAAGCAGACAGCATTTTTCATAACTGTGTACGAGGCAGACGGGTCTGGATTGTCTTAAACTTTTGTCAGATAAAGCGCTGCAAGCAAATGTATATTTCTTGTTGCATCTTCAGGTCTGTGTGGTAGTTGGAATCAATGCCAGATGTAGTAGTTTGAGATTCACATGGGAAATAAACATTGAATTACAAATTCCGCAAAACAGGAAGTAAACATACTATGAACCTGTTGAACTGGATGCATGTGAACCAAAGCCTCATGGCTAAAAATACCAACCATAAAAGTACAAGCAATTATGTTTGTAGGTGCGTCACAACTCGGTGGAGGTGACGAGGATGTGAGAACATTTTGAAAACTTTGTCCAGCCAGCCTGTGTTTGTTGAAAACTAAACGCAGTGCTTCTTTTTGTGAACACACCCAATTCTTATTTGTCTATTTAATGACATCCAGAAATAAATATTATCCCACTGTTTCCTGTGGGCCATGTTGGTGATTTATCTCACTCAGTTGAGATGGTATTTAAATAAAAACGCCTAGGCGCCTGGGGGGGGGGAGGGTCATTATACTCTCTCTAGCTCTACTCACAAATGAACACACAAACAGCCTGCGGACAGACTTCCTATTTAAATGTTTCCAACCTTGTGGTTAGAGGATGCAAAAGGAAAAATCCTTGTGATGTCCAATGCATCCCAGGAGGTCAAACTGTAATGATGTGGTACAATATATATATTTTGGTGGATTCCCATTCCATTAATCTACTTCAACCATGTCCACCTTCTACAATTCCCTAGAATTACTACAACCACGACAGGAGTCATAAACGTGTTGGTACCAGGTATCATCAGATATCATTTTTGTGAAGCTGGGGCATGTCTAAGATTAGAATTGTGTACCTTATTTGAGAAAATTAATTATGGGTACAAATATTTTATTTGACTGCCTAAAAATGCTTTAAGTTTTTGTTTTTTATTCTGAAATGTCTCAATAAATCCCATTGCCACAGAATTCCCTCCCGCTAAAGAGCCCTGGAGCTCCCCCAACCCTCGCTGAGTCCTGACCTCAGGGTCCATCTCCTCGAGGGCCGTCTCCAGCTGTTTGAGCTCCTCTGCCGACAGTTTGTTGAGGATTTCATCTTCGTCGAGATCCTTGTACTTGTCCAGGTCCTTCTTGAATGACAACGCCATGGTGCCGGCTATAGCTTTCTAAGCAACACTGCACAGAAGACCACAGCCACAATGTTCCCTCTCGGGCTCACTGCTCCAGACCAGGGAGAGGCTACCTGAAGAAGAACGCACACAAATAAACATTCATCATGATGGGGCATAAAATGTTCTTTAATTTACCTGACTAAAACAATGTAATGTAATTATATCTAAACTGAGAGCCCTGTGAAACAATAGTCGATCCCAGCTGGGCTGGGTAATGAGACCTTGCAATGATGCAACACATACACACAGCTGGAACAAACAAAGAACTTTCTCAGGCTCAGACAAATCATCTGACCCCTCCCATGAGGATCCCCAACAACTGTGTGCTACTTTGGAAAACATTAACAACTTCAAAGAAGCAAAACGAGCATACTGGAGAAAGATCTAAGTAGATATACAAGAACATACCACCACAGTTAAGATTAAATAAAGCTCAGATAAGTGAATGAGTTAGGGAGTGAGTGTGCGCCCTGTCAAACAAAATGAAGAGGCTTCGGCTCCTCCCACGCCACAGTACGAACACTAAATGACCTCATGATTTCCAGATTCTCTGCAGGACTCTACAGATGGTCTCAGTCCTCCTAATCACACACACTTCACTGTACACACTCAAACTTACAGTCTACTTTCCCAAAGGGCTTGCTCAAGCCGTTATCGAAAATACAAAATAAACTTTTTAAGGAAAGACAAAGCTGTGCATGTCTGTGTAAATACAAACTAGGCACAACAATTAAGTACTTTCTTGCAGGACTATTGCACCAGTCTCACCGATTCTTGTCAATTGAGAAACACAGCACTATTTCTAAACTTGGTGACAGCAGAAAAAAAAATACACTGTGCTTCAACTCTGGTTCAGCAAAGGATTCTTTAAACTTTTAGTGCCATTTCCCCGGGGCTGCCTGAGTGATTTCTCCAGTTCAGAGGAATTCCCTGAGAGTCTGCCACTGTCTGTGTCTCTCGGACTGTTCAGTTCTCCACAATCCAGGCTCTGTCCTGAACTAATTCTTACCCTCACCTCCTGCATTAGACCACTACAGCTACACACTTATTTCTGAAATGGTTATGAGAGTTATAGCAAGAGCATTTGCGAGCCAGCAGATGAAGCTGGGCCCAAATGTCAGCACTGATTACGTTAATAAAAGCGTATGATATAATGAGCTACAATAATAATGTCACCCAAATGTTCCACTGTACAGTAGTTTAATCAGATCTTGTTAAAGAGAGCGAGTACAGAAATGACTACTGCAGGATATTATTACCGCTAACTGGGAGGAAGCCATTCAAGCTGCAGTGAAGCTAAGCTAATGGTGCAAGACGACAAGCAAGGTGGTGAAACAACATGAATGCACGTTCAAATCTGGCCGAAATTAAATCGTCAGGTTGTAAAATAATGTGAATAAAACTTCATTAACATAGGCTTACAGAAGAAGTTCTAAAAAAAATAAATAAATAAAAAAGACAAAAGACAAAAAAAAAGTGAACACAGCATTAAACTGGAGAACCAACACAAATCCAAATAACTTTTTTAACTTGGGCATTATATCTGATGGAATACGCATATCCCATGAATGCAAATCATATGAAAATCATTGTGCGTGTTGCGTCCACAACAGCAGTCTTTTGTGCTGGGATCATGGACCAGCGCCAAGATTGGTTTCACATGACGTCTTTCCAAGCCTTTGCTCACATGTTTTTGGAAAGAGGGAGTTTTGTTCATCTTTCATAATCGAAACGGAGATGTCCAGGGACAGGGAAGAAAACACATGGAGGCTTTACTGTGATTATGTGAAAATTAAGACTTTGATGTATTCTGCCAAAAAGCCCTCACATCTAGTCCTAACTCATTTAATTTCCCTCCACATCAGTCAAATATGTGCTAGCCAGTGAGAACATGTGAAAAGATTGGTCTTGCTGTGTCATATGAAGTTTGATTCATGACTTTCTTGGTCCTAATTTTGATTAAATTACCCTAATAATATGCAGAATGACATTACATTTCTGGGCGTCAGCTGAGACGTCAGCCTGGGATAAAAGGTAAATCACACACATGCACACACACACAAACACACATAATGTTTTTATGACACGACCAGCTCAAAATAACACCATTTACCATACTATTCTGCTTTCCACTTCACTGACAAATAATTAAACACATTTAAAACAACAGCCACTGTTTACAGTGTGGTCCAGTACATGTGAGCGTGCGAACAGAAGAGTAATGGAGCATGCAGACAGGGATAATGATGGCGATGGCGATGGGTGGGCTCAGACCACAGTGGAGACATTGAGAGGAAACATTAGTCGAGTCTGATTGATTCCTTCCTTCCTTTCTCCTTCTCCTCTCGGTTAATCCTTCAAGACAACAACAGATGGCTCTGAGCCAATAATACTACACTCTACGCTCACCTCACACTTGCATACACTGACCCGTTCACTCAGGCTGCTGTTGGGAAGATAAACATATTATTGAAGATTGCACAAGGACAAATACACAAATATCACAATTTAGTGTTCACCTGACTAGATGCTTCAGTGTTAAGGTTCAAGTGATACAAACATGGCTGATTTGAGCAAGGCTATAAGGTGGTCACATTTACAAAGTTAAACCAAGCTTCAATGGAAAAAGCTCATCTACTGTGTGAAAAAAAACAAACCAAAGAAACAGCTATTTTATTCTTGAGAAGATGGATAACCTTTAATTGAAGTTAAACTATGGGTAAGGATAAGAATATGTTTCAATCATGGGCAAATTACTGACCACGTTCTTTTACAAATTAAGTAATAGAGCTGCACAATAATGGCCTATATTTTTTTGTCATCGTGATGTCAACTTGCACGATAAACATATTGCTAAAGACTGCAACATTGCACTGAGGATTGTATTTAGTTAGTTGAAAGACTATCCGTAGAAAATGACAATTAAAATGTAACTATTATTCTTTTTCAATTTTTCTTTTGTGTTCAGTTCAATGTTCAATTTGTTGAATAAAATATAGGAAATCATTTTCTTTCAACAAGCAATTTGTTGTATTTTATACTGAATGCCGTTTTAAAGCAGAACTGAGTACACTTTATGATCGGTTTATTTATTATTTAAAAAATGTATCATAACATGCAGCTCTATTAGAGGACAGTGAAAAAAAACATATTACATTTATCTCCATCAAGTAAAACTCTTGCAATCAACATCCAGGTTGCCTGCGCTATTTTAGATATATGAGGCAGAAGCTGGAGGAAAAGTGACTTGCAGCTCAGAGATGAACAGGAAGCACCGACTGGTTATTATTACATTATCAGAGATCACTGCCCCGTCAACCCACTAAAAGACTATAGTTAGAATGACCCAGCTTTGCTACCCATGGGACAAGAGTCTGCCTCCTCCCACCTACCAACTCTATATTCTCTACCCTTCTGTCTCTACTCCCTGTTGTAACTCAGTACTCCTGTATCCTGTTCATCACCTGCCTCTTAAGGTGATTTAAAGTTTTAGAAATGATAAAAAACAGATGGAAGGAGAGAAATAGCAACAGAGGGTCTGATCATACAGTCACTAAGGTATGTTAACTGCAATACATGAACAAGTAACAAATGACCTGTAATGTAAAAAAAAAAAAAAACACCATGTCAGAACAAGAAAAATAACTCTTGTACAAGGGCCAGACAGGAAGTGGGGTGTTTCTCTAACAAACACACATGATTTGTATACTCCCCGTTTTAGCCACACACTCCAGACACAGACACACACACACACAGACACACACACACACAGACACACACACTCTATTATTATATAATGAGAAAACAGTGGTTGTCACTTTTACACCGTTGTAAAAAAACTAAGGACAGTTGCTAATCACTACTGTGTCTATAATTACACCAAGGGTGAAACAAGGCATTCACAGCCAGGTTTCACTCCCCCAGTGAAAGGTATGCAGGTAAACAAATCCTATCAGAGTAGCCCGTTTATCTGCAATACTGCACTGCAGAGGGTGGTACGGTAGGCACCATCAACAAAAATGCCATGTCAGCAGGCACCACGACATTCCACAGTTACCTGCTGCACCCCTTCAGGAGGGTAACCTGCCTACAGGCTTTAAGGGGGAAAACCACACCTCCCTAAGCAGACGTCCTCCTTAAAACTTGGACCACACCCTGCATTCACCATTGAGCCCTGCTGGTCGAACTACCTTTGTGAACACACACATAAACCCTCACATTAGCTCTTGAACAAGGAATGTGTCAGTCGTATACTCATTGCCACAGGTACAATTACCTTACACCTATCCAACAAGTAGAATTGCAGCACACTGGTGTGAGTCATCCTACCAAAAATACGTCCTTAAAAACACTGAAACTCCTGTCTTGGTCAAACACACAATCGAGGTATCGATGCTCATGTCTGTGAAATGCATTGTCAGGATGACAGGGATGGGCCGCTGAGATTAAATGTTGTACTATATTATAAATACAATTAGCAACAGTATTACCCAATAAAACAAGAAGTATGAACACAATTGTTTCGTCCATCTCTTGTGGACATAGCGGGCAACGGAAAGACGTTAGCGAACTCGCGCTTGACATGTTTATGATTATCACACTGACAGTAAACGTGTTGATCGTGATATTCATCGCACAGCAAGATATACCACACGTTAGCTAAGAAATAGTTAAAGCCAGACAAAGCGGTTTATTGGACTCTTAGTTTGGTAACTTAGCTACATGTTTTTGCCGGATGCAGTAACACCATGCGAAATAGCCCGATGACATGTAGCAGCTAACATGCTAACAGTTGACTCAAGTTGTTAGCCGTTAAGCTAAACCAGCACATATGAAAGTGGCAGTATGTAAAACAGTACGGCTAGCAAGTTCACTAAATTATCATACTAAGTCTGGCACCCCGACGTATGTATGTCCTTACCTGAGGCTAATGGGACCTAAACTAAGGAATCTCCAAATAATACCAGTCTTCCCAATGAATGCGATGTCTTCACTGCTTGATTTCTCACTCAGCCCAAGGGCGGTAACACAGGAAGGGAGAGCCAGAGCATTCTCTGAGTGGCGTCTGAAGGAACCTATAGGCAGAGAGTATGTCATTCGTGAACTAACATCGCACATAGGCCCGCCCCTTTTTATATAGAAGAACCAATCAGATGAGAGATAGGAAAATAAATAAAATAAAGGTAAGTAGGTAAGTGGACCTTGAATTAAGATTTTCTGTTGTTCAAACCATGCAATACATTCTATTATAAGCTTAGATGGGTGCCAACTACATTGAATCATTACAGATAGTTTGGTTTCCACAGAACCACACTTAAAACAGAGTGATAAGGTCAAGGTGATTTATATTGTATAGCCCAAAGTCCTATTTTTGCACTAACAACAAACAACATTGTCATATTGAGTAAATGTAAAGTGTAATGAGGTGAGGTTCTCCAAGCTCACCTCACCAAGCTGTTTGGAGTGAAGTCTGTGGATCAAAGAAGATGTCAAGCAAGATGCGTCAAAATACCATGGACCATACAGACTACATAAAGACATGCAAAACTAAACTCTCTCTCTCTCTCTCTCTCTCTCTCTCTCTCTCTCTCTCTCTCTCTCTCTCTCTCTCTCTCTCTCTCTCTCTCTCTCTCTCTCTCTCTCTCTCTGCCTTCCTCTCCTTCTTTCACACAAATGCATACACAGACACAACATACAGTGTGTACACTAAAAACTTTACCTCATCTTTGATTGTAAAGATGAAGGGGCGCTCTTCCTCTCTTTTTATTACACTGCATTGCACAATAGAGGAGATAGAATTTCTTGTACCCTCTCGGTTAACACAATATGGGCATTGTAACAAGATGCCCTGCATGTAACATCGGAACTTTGGGAAGAGATGTGGGTGCTGATTCAGTACTGCTGAAATCAGATAATTGATAGTAATCAGCTAAGGAGGTTTAAATGTACTGAGATGAAGACTTCTTTACTGCCATTTGAAACCAATTTTACACCAGAGATAAATGTGCATGCAGTAGATCTCTGTCAGTGCATTAATACATAATGGCTGAAGGTGAAGACAGGGTTACTGCAGGGTAACAGAGCACTTCGCACTCAGCATAGTTTTTCTATGCTGAGTGCGAAGTGTCATTTGTCAACCTCTTTAACTTATCATACAGCACTTCCTGCCTCTCAAAACCATAACAAGTATAAGGTGAAGATTTGTGCCAGCTAGTGCTTGACTCTGTGACATCTGACATCTGTGAAAATAATAGGAATATATCATATTTATCAATTGAAAAACTATTATACGATATTCATGTAATATTCCTAATGGAACTGATATACTTGCAAGTCTGACTTTGTTTACCAATTCATGAATTGTGTTTTTTATATAAAACCCTATAGCATCACAATTTGGTTGCTATTTCTATAGTGAACCATTGCACGCTGATACACTAAGGTCATCATTCCAAATACATAATTGATTACAAGCATGACATGACAAATTGTTTCACACATGAGATGCAAGCTTTACTTACTATACAGTACTACTGTATATAATACTTTACAAATGCCATAAATTACTTGCTTTTCTCCTTTTATATCTTCATAAATTGAGTAGCTATGTGGATTTTTGGCTTTTTAATTATTTTGTATGAAATTACAATTAATATTTTATATTAAATAATGCAATGGTATACCTTCATCGGTAGACGTAAAATTACTCTGTTAATTATTTTGTTTTTAAAATGTTTTGTTATATTTTTACACATGTCAATGTTGTTGAAAATCTAAATTTAATAAAATTTATTTTATTAAGTGAAAAGGCAAGTGGTAGGAAACTGGGGGAAACTGGAGGGAAAGTTTCTGAAACGTATATACTCTTCAAACATATATGCTGGAAAAATTCAGGTACAGCCGATGGACAAAATATATAATACAAAATATATAAAACCAGATAAATATTTGTCAAACATAAAATTATTCCATTCATTTGAGTATTTTATGTTAAGACTATAGACTGTTTATATATACGGTTAGACCAGGGGTCTGCAACCTGCAGCTCAGGAGTCACAGTGCGGCTCTTTAACCCCTCTGTAGTGGCTCCCTGTAGCTTTGACACAAACAAAAACATGGAACTACATGTTTATTTTTATGTATTTTTTGTTGCACAGTGGACAATCTTTCAAAGGGAACACCTTATCTTGGAGTTTGAGGTGATATTGTGACACTGACACTGGAGTGAAAACGGACATAATTAAATACAAACTAGCCTATGTTTTCATGATTACTCTTTTAAGCTATTAGGCTGCAGACATACGTTTGTTTGTTTTTCAAAGTGGGATACTTTTGTATTAATTTCATTTTTATATTGTATTTTCTTTGTTCTGTGTATTTTTATATTATATTCATTTCATTTTTATTTGATTCAACAAATATGGGGATGACTCAAATAGGCCTGCATAGTTCTGTGTTTAATTTGTTTTCAAAGTAGGCCTAAATATGCCAGTGTATTTTTTCCTTCTTCAAAAGAGTTTGGTGTTTTCCTTTTGTTAAAACAGCTAAAAATAGCAATACTATCTCAACAGTTTCCTTTATTGTCATTCTGTCATTTCATACATGCAACAAATACAGTATAACTATATATAACATTTATAAGCTGTGTTATCAAATATGTTTTGCGGGTCCAGACCAATCTTATTTGGTGGAAGAGGAGGCAAAATGGCTCTTTTGATAGTAAAGGTTGCCGACCCCTGGGTTAGACAGACAACCAGCCCCTGAGTTTCCCGTGGTGTGTACCGCCCCCCTGTGATTGTTATCGCTCACTACACCAACATGTCCGCCGCAGCTTGAACTCGGAAACAAAACCTTTCCTCAAAGCCCGGCGATCATTTCCTGTTAGGTCACATTGTTGCTACAGTTTGGGAGAAATGGCGGACATGGATGAATTGTTCGGGAGTGATGGGGACAGCGATAATGAGCAACGAGGTAATTATGTCTCTCAGCCGGTGGAAATCTTAGTTGTTAGTGAAGTTAGCTTATTAGCGGTGTCCAATCTTTCCTGTTGCTAAGCACAGACGAGCTCTGTCGGAACGATTATCTGGGAAGTGGAACCTGAACGTAACGTAACACCGATGTAACTTATCTTACAAAGTAACTTTAATGCATCAAATAAATGTTTTCTAAAAGCAAGGTATTTTTTTTTAGAATAGAGTACAAGTTTGTTATATCCTTCATTTAGTTTATGTCTTTGCGATAGCTTGCGTTAACCTAGCTAGCGCTTTCTGTGTTTTAATGAGCTAGCATAGTTAGCTTAGCTCGAAGTCGTTCCATCTAACGACTGCAACAATATTTCTAGCTCTGTTCATTTAATCAGATGAAAATGAAACGACGCTCAAACTGCTTAAATCGTCTATTAAGATTTGACTAGTGTTGTGAAATTAATTTTGCACAGTTAAATGGCTAAAGTGCATCTTAACAATATGCAAGAGTACACTGAACCTTAATAGAACTTATAATAACCCTGTAATTGAAACATTTTCTGTAGCTAAATAATAGTATCAATCAAATCCTATGCCATACAAACACCAGTTTCAGTATGTTAACAGTATGTAACTTTTTCGCTGTGTGTTGGGATGGGATATTATAGTCATAAGACTATACAACTCCTCTCAGTGATGGCCGGGGGATTCCAACTTTTGTAATTATTTATAACAGTCTGTATTTTTACATTTGTATTTATAATGTACAGCCTTTATCGCTTATTCTAAATTGTATTTTTACTTACTTTTTAATGGAGGGAGGTGTGTGTGTGTGTGTGTGTGTGTGTGTGTGTGTGTGTGTGTGTGTGTGTGTGTGTGTGTGTGTAATGTTAATATATGTATAATGTCTTTTAAGCTACTGGATGCCTAAATTTCCCTCGGGATGAATAAAGTATCTATCTATCTATTAGTTTTTAATATTGCTATTCACTAAGTTTTCCCTTGATTAGTTATTTATTATGTTTCATATTTTTATTGTGTATTTCTATTCTGTATTTATGTTCTTGACTTTTGCACACATGCAACATGCAGCATGTGTTTATTTCCCCTTATTATGTTTATTGTAACAAACACCAAGGCAAATTCATTGTAAGTGAAACACTAGGCCTACTAGTCAATAAACCTTATTCTGATTCTAATTAGGTAAACCATATAATTTATTACAATGCGATACAACTGATCAGTCTACATTTACTCTGTCAGAGAGCAATTCATTTAACTATATTAAATATTGAGGTCGTTTTCTCTCTCTGGCCTTTCAAATCCTGCTGTCTGTATGGCCACAACACTTTGGGTGATGTTTTACTGTTACATTACACTTTGGGGAGGAATATTTGAGCATGATGATGACAAAATCAGATTCATTAGTCATTTATGTTTGAAAGATTCTCACGGTTGACTGAAATATTTAGAATGTGAGGATTTACACAATGAGTACACTAATAAATGGGTCTAGCAAAAATATATTAATATATGAAATGTATTCAGATCACAGAGGCTTACTCTGTGTGAAAGGAGTGAAATCTTACCTATACTGTAATATCAAATGAGTTTTCCGTGTGTGTGTATGCAGTATTTTAAGAATAATGATATGCTCAATGGTATAGATATTGATATAGAACTGTGCGAGAGCAATTAAGAAAAACTGTAATATGCTGAAATGTGTCACTTAGCCACCACAACATTCACCCGCTGTAAACTGATGAACTGTACTGTCTGCTTTATTGTGTTCCAGCGTCTGGCTCTGGCTCCGGTTCAGACTCTGAGCAGGAGAGACCCCGATCCGCCAGCAATGCCTCGGGCAGCGACAGTGAGAGGGAACGGGATGAGGATGATGAAGAGGAAGGCCAGGAGGCAGGAAAACCCAGTATTAACAAGGTGTGTGTTTGACGGATGACGCTCAGCAGCATGTTACCCTAACCTTTTTACACCAGGGGTCAGCCACCATGAATAAAGTGTCAACCTACCAGCAACACTGAGTAATTTACATTGTGAACGCCTCTCTCACAAATTTACTTACCTTTCTTTCTACCTAACAGGAGCTGTTTGGAGACGACAGTGAAGATGAGCAACACAGTCGACACAGTCAGCACAGTCAGCACAGTCAGCACAGTCGACACAGTCGGCACAGTGGCAGCGACAACCAGTCTGAACGCTCAGGGAACCAGTCGGACGCCAGTATGCACTCAGACCAGGGGGACAACGATCAATCCGATGCAGAGCCGCACAGCGGCTCAGAGCGTGGCAATCGAGACGAGGATGATGACGAGGAGGACAGGGGCCACCGGTCGGACGGAGGAAGCCCGGCTGGCAGCGCGATGTCTGGAGCAGGGAGCCCTCGCTCTGAGAGGGGCAGTGTCCGCTCAGACAGAAGGTACACGGACTGGATGTGTCTCATTATTTAACTGGGATAACGAGATGATGTCAGAGGGGACCCCACAAATACACTATGCACTTTAGTTTTTTAAAAACATTTCTTAGACTTACACAACATTTACTTGTGATTCTTCATCTTAGAAGAACAATCTTTCCTTTGTAGTCAGAAATCCGATTTACATTTCTTGATATGTTTGTTTGAAACCAGCGTGCACAGTGATCCTGCGACTCCGCAGTCGGCGCCTGGTACCCCTCACTCTGATGGAGAAGCTTCTGCCAGGGAGAACCAGTCAGATGATGAGAAGTGGGAAGGAGGGGCTAAGAGCGACCAGTCTGAGGATGAGGAGGAGAAACGTCATTACTCTGATGAAGAAAGAGAGAACTCTGATGACGAGGGGCCGAGAAACAGGAAGTCAGGTACTCCCAGGGTCTGGTGTTAAAGGTGGAGAATATATTGTACACAAACTGCATCACAAGCCTGCCGTCTGTGTTAATCTTGACACATTGGATTTTGTGGAAGAGGATTAGAGCAATATGTGAAAATGTTATTCTGAGCTCTAACGTTAATCTCAGGACTCTGAGATTAATGGGAGATTAATTTTTTTCTGAGATTATTTGCATGTGATTGTTTTTTCATTCACTGTAAGATGTGTTTGTGTCCTGTAACTTGAGTTTACCCCATACTGCCATGTGGATATTACACTGCTTCATCACCTGTTGTGCGTTTATTCTTCAGAGTCTGCAAGGGGCAGTGACAGTGAAGATGATTTCCTCAGAGTGAAACCCAAAGCAAAAATCGCCTCTGATTCAGATTCAGACAGCGATATCGGAACAAAGAGAGGTTAGAAACCGTTGAGCACAGAAATATATTTATCTTACTGCAAACCTAATCTTGTTGGTTTACAGTAGTATGTACAATTCAATTTTGAGTTTTGATTGTATTAATTGCAGCTGAAGTTTGCATCTTTATTGCTCTTATGTACTTTAAAGTAGTTCCTCCTCCGTAATGTTCACAGTAAAGAAGACGGCAGCAGACGACCTGTTTGGAGAGGCTGACGACATTTCGTCAGACAGCGATGCAGAGAAGCCTCCGACCCCGGGACAGCCCCTGGTACGTCCGTCCGTCCTCTCACTCTCTGTGCTCCACTGAACATCAAGCCTCTTTAATTGTGCCTAGTCCTTTTTTTATAAGAGTTCCCAAATCTCTCTTTCTCAGAGCCTCTTGGTAAGCCTCTCTGAGCTGATCCCTATTATCATGGACCATTGAATCATAGTGTTTTTGAAATGTTCTCTTCCTCTTCCTCTCTTTGTGTGTGTGTCTGTGTGTTTGTAGGATGCAGAGGATGGGATGGAGGGGGATCGAACAGAGGAAGAGCCTACTGCCGAAACTCGCATTGAAGTAGAGATCCCAAAAGTCAGCACAGACCTGGGATCTGACCTTTATTTTGTTAAGCTGCCAAACTTCCTGTCTGTGGAGCCCAGGTCAGCACTGTCAATAAATGCAACATTCTAAAGACATGATGAAGAAAGGCATATAGCAAGGAGGAATTGCAAGATCTTATACTTACTTTGAAGTGTCGAGCTATACGTGTTGGCTCTTGATGAGCATAAAAGCCTCTGCGTAACTTGAAAGTAAATTTAATTTGGATTTTCATTCATTCACCATTTATAGACCCTTTGATCCTCAGTACTATGAGGATGAATTTGAGGATGAAGAAATGCTGGATGAAGAGGGACGGACCAGACTCAAGTTGAAGGTATGTAGTATGTAGTATGTAGTGTATGTTAATGTGTTTGTAGTCTTTGTGGGATAAAATGGAACAAATATTGTGCCATAGGGCGAGAAGATATTATCGCACTTTATGTGGTGGGTCGTTTGACTCTGCTGCCAATTATCGACTTCTAAAGATACTCTGCTGTATACGGCTAATGTTGTTACCAAGAGAGTGACAAGAGTTTCTCTCCAACAGGTGGAGAATACAATTCGGTGGAGAGCCAAAAGAGACGAGGAAGGAAATGAAACACGAGATAGCAACGCACGCATTGTCAAATGGTCTGATGGCAGGTGTGTGTGTGTGTGTGTGTGTGTGTGTGTGTGTGTGTGTGTGTGTGTGTGTGTGTGTGTGTGTGTGTGTGTGTGTGTGTGTGTGTGTGTGTGTGTGTGTGTGTGTGTGTGTTGTGTGTGTGCAGAATGTGCTCTGTACTTTCCTTGGTTTTAAAATGTCTCTTTCTTGCCACAGCATGTCCCTTCACCTGGGGAATGAAGTGTTTGATGTTTACAAAGCTCCTCTCCAGGGAGACCACAACCACCTGTTCATCCGTCAGGGCACTGGACTGCAGGGACAGGCTGTGTTCAAAACCAAACTCACATTCAGGTAACACGGTAACATGCCACTGTTGTTATTGGTGACAGGCTGCTATTAAGACGTCAGTCTCAAACAAAGACACGTTTTCTCGCTTGAGGCAAAATAATAAATTGCTTGCAATACGCCTCCTCTGTCTGGCTCCCTGATATGCAAATAAGCCCCACGCTGCTCTAAGTCTAAACAACAACAATAGGCTTCATTCAAGCTCAATTCAGAAATGTACTCTATACTGCAAGTCCTGGATCACCTTGTGCAAGCTGCCCAGATTTCTCCCAATAAGAAGTGTGTAAGCCTCTTAGCGGCCCCCAAGTCCACCTGGATGTTCTGTCACCTCAGACCACATGGGACTAGCAGGACACTGGACAAAGCTGCTTTCATGTTGCTTCCATGATGCCAGACAGGACATTACCATTTGTTCTGGTTGCGTAATATGATCAGAGCAGAGTTTTTGATTTAGGATTAGAGCTGAAGCTGCTCAGGGTACAAATGGATAGGACACACTGTTTCCTTTTTAAAGAGGCAATTTCACAAATTTATGGAGCGAAAATAAAATTCCGGCTGAGAATTTCTGTTACATCTGGTTAATTAACAAGGCTCATGTTGCCAAACGGTGAATAGAAAACATTATCCCCTTTTCACTGCAACATGCTTTCAGTGTCTGCTGGTCTCGGATCATGAATTAGTTGTAATCTAACATTTTTTTAAACAAATAAGTTATAAAAATATCTCTTAATGTGACATAAGAACTGATCATTTAGGGAATCTATTTGGTTCTTTCTTGAGTATAATTGAGCCAGTTTTGATAGAAAATGAATAGGCTTGTGCAGCAATAAATGTGCCCAATTCACCAAGTTTAAAAAAGAAATTACAGTTTGGACTAAAACAGGTTTAGCAGTATAGATTGATGTTCTTTGCCTGTTTACTGTACAAATGTATTGGTTAAATAACCTTTTTTTTTTGTGCAAATGACC